>NC_133617.1:583815619-583912868 GCF_048593235.1 Sminthopsis crassicaudata
TTATCTTTGCCAATCTCCAGATGGAAAAATGTGAAGCATTTTTTTCATCCTGTAATTCATTCATTTGAATTATTATATTTTTATAATTCAAACACAATACTAAATCAGTTTTCAACTAATATTTTAAGATGGAAGTATTCCAGATCTGGCTACTGTTACAAATACTATTGTACTTAAATATTAAGCATCATTAGTGACGCCCACATATTTTTTTACTTATAAAGATATAGCAGAAATTTCTTTATAAGTTAAGAGCAGGGGGCAGCTAGGTGGTGCAGTGGATAGAGCACCAGCCTTGAATTCAGGAGGAACCGAGTTCAAATTTGGTCTCAGACACTTAATACTTCCTAGCTGTATAACCCTGGGCAAGTCACTTAACCCCAGCCTCTTAAAAAAAAAAAAAAGAAAGAAAGAAAGAAAGAAAGAAAATAATTAAGTTAAGAGCTACAGTACTCCCCAGCAGCTAGTTCAAATACTGAGTTATCACAATATCAAATTTAAGTCATTTTTCAAGTGGTCTGATATTTTTATAAAGACACTATGAAGAGTCAATTTTCTAACAATCACTTTATGAAATAACTCCAATTCTTTTGAAAATATGTCTAAATCTTTTTTCTTTTACCACACCAAGGTTAATTAATAATATGATTAAAAAGGAAAAGTTTTATATTGAGAAGACAGATATAAAGGAAAGTTTTTGGAGGATAAGACCAATTCTTTCCTTATATGCCATTAATAATCATTTCATCAGATTATTAGAATGATTAAATTTGGATATTAGAGAAGACCTAGGAAATCTCTCTTTTACAATTGAGGAAACTAAGGCTCAGAGGAACTTTTATTGAGCCCTACACATGAATGTACATATATACATATACATAGCTTTGGGTTTTTTTGAAGAATAGCTGAGAACTGGAAAATAATCTTTACAGTAAGTATCTCCGACAAATGCTTCATTTCTCAAATATATGGAGAACTGCTGCAAATTTAAAAGAATACAAGCCATTCTCCAACTGATAAATGGTCAAAGGTTTGGTCCCTTAAAGGCATAAAAAGTCCAGCAATGGGCAGTCAAGAACTTCTCAAATTTGGTAGATTTATGAAGACTACTCAAGTTCTCAAACTCTTTCCTGGCACTGTCCTTTGCTAATATCTTTTTTTATATAAGAAAGTGACTGAACTGTATCCAGAAAATCCAAGATCATTCTTTTTCTATGCTAGGTTAGCTCAAAGTAAATCTGTTAATTATCCAATAACTTTCCAGAATCTGATTTCATCCCTAACCTGTCCCACAATTAAGAGACTGATGATGATCAGGCCTCTTCTAACAACCTGAAACAAGAGAGATACTGAGATACTTCCAGACAGACTGATTCTTTCCAAAAGAAGCCTCATCCTGACTTTAGTACCTACAGGATCAAACCTTTTCATGTATGTTTAAGTCAAAGAAGAAAAATTATAATAATTCTGTTTATGAAAGAGCAGGCAGGATTGGGAACACCATTCCTAGGTTCTAAAACAGGGTTCTCAAACTGCAGTTCGCAGGCCACATGGGGCCTGCAGGGTTATGGCATGTGGGCTGAGGGGGCAGAGACAGTGTGAGTTTTTGTTTTTACTACAGTCTGAGGGACAGTAAACTGGCCCCTATTTAAAAAGTTTGAGGACCACTGCCTAAAACTTTGAGAGAGAGCAGAGTTGACAAAACGAAATAGGGTACAAGCAGTTCCCTGTTTATTTGATTTTGAGTTAAATTACTTTAGAACATAAACCATTTGGTGATCTATTGAATGTACAGAATGTACAGTTTGGCTCTACAGAGGAGTGATTGGGGAAAAAGGAGGAGGAAGGGTAGAGATCATGGGGAACATCTTTAAGGGAAGTTCTAGAAGTAATCTGCATACTCATACATAATAACAAATCCCAAAACAGGCTTTACAATAAGGATGTTACTTCCCTTATTGTAATAATAATTACAATTCATTTTTAAGCTGTTTTTATTTAGTACTTGAAGTATTAAAAGTACTTAAGTCATTGTTTCACAAGTACAAAATTCTTTAATTGAGAAGCAGTTTAATACAGGAAAAGCTTACCTTTAAAAGTTAGGAAGACCTGGGGATTCAAGACCTACTTCAGGCAGATATTGGCTGAATGACCCAGGGCAAGAGTTGTACACTTGCATAGATTTCTCCATATCAATGAAATCTTAAGTTAGAACAACAATAACAAAGATCCTGGAACCTACTTTAATGTGACAGCAAAATACCAAACAAGTTCAGATTTTGTGAATCTCCTCTTCAAGGTAGAAAAGGAAAACAAGGGAGAACAAATCAATGATGTTCAAAAGACTTTCATCCATCTTGAAAATAAAGCTGTTGTCATCAATACTTCATATTTTTATAGCTTAGAAAGACAGATATGTGTAGAAGAATACAATAATTTGAGGAGCTCTCTCAATCCGACTGATGAGATGATACAACATTTCCTTGTTATGGCAAATAAAGGGCATTTCATGGAATATGAGGAGTGTTATCTACTGATTGGGTTTCAGGGACAACTTCTTAGTGAGAGTGAAATAAAATTTGGCCTTTTTTATCTTCCATTAAGAAAATGGGGAGGAACTTCTTTTTCCCATTCCAATCAGAAGAATAATAAAGGCACCCTTTACAACAGAAGTACATGGAAATGATAGAGATACTTGGATGTGACCCAAGAGGATGATTCATGGAGATTGCTGATCAACCTCAACTTCCTTTGTAGATATGTTGATTCAGAATGCTTCTTGGAGAAAAAAAGGAGAATAAGGCAATTCATCCCAGTCTAGTAAACTACTGGAAAGGCAAAGCTTACATGCTCCTTGGAGAAAGAAACAGGTAATCTCCATCTGAATCTTCAAAGACAAATGTAAACAAGATGCTGCCCAAAATCGATATTGGTGGTGGTGTTTGATCATTTTCAGTCAGATCCAGATAATTTGTTGCCCCCATTTGGGGCATAATTCGCAAAATATTGGAATGGTCTGCCATTTTCTTCTCCAGCTCATTTTTCAGATGTGGAAATTGAGACAAATGAAATTAAGCAACATACTAGAAGTACCCAAGGCCAGATTTCAACTCAGGAAATGAGTCTGCCTCCAGGTCCTGCAATCTTAACTACTAATGTATTATCTAGAGAACTACAAATCTGCATTACCTATATTATACTGTATTTTATTTACTTTTTTAAACATTTCCTAATTACAATTAAATTTTGTTCAGGGAAAATTACAGGAATTCTGAGGTACACTGCGTATGGTCCACAGATTTGGTATCTCTGGTTTACATGGCTGACATATAGAAGCCTGCACAGAGAAGAATTATTTAGAAAGTTCAGGTCTGAGCAACTCCCCCAAAGTATACTTATCTTCTGGAAAACAAATCTAAACCACAAGATAGTACAAAGAAGACTATGGGAAAGAGGGATTCACCAGAATGACAGAATTTCTTCAAAAGTTTAACTCCTAAGTTTTATTCCTTACAGGAGAATTGCTGAACTATTTGAATGCCTTACATTTCTTTTATCATTTCATGGACTCTGATGAGTCCCTGTGCTTCATACATGTTTGTGAATTAAAATGAAAGTCATCTCATAACTTATTATCCATGTTGTATGTAATATGCCTGTACATTAGAGAATTCATATGAAGGAAATCTAGACACAAATTATATTTAAACTTTATTTTGGATATTTCTTCAGAGTAAATCTCTGAGGTGGGGGCAAAAAAAAAAAAAAAAAAAGCCTTTTGGGATTAGGTTCCAATGACTGGACCTTTTCTGTTTAGATCCAAAATTGTGGGGGAGAAAAAGACAGGGCTAGACCACAGGTTATATGTTAGTATTTACATTTTGTAAGAGCAAAAGAGAGCAGAGGATTACAGAAGTTAGACAACTTTCTCAAGGTCACAAAATTAATATCAGAACAAAGACTGAACATAGGTCCAATGACTCCAAATACATTGCTCTTTGCCATATAAGTCACATTGCCTGAAATCACCCAAACCAGACAATAACAAGATTTTATAGTGGGCAAAAATCACATACTATTAAAATTACCTTTAAAAAATCTTTTAAATTGCGTTGATATTAAACAGTTGTAATTGGAAAGGATTCAGGATCTCTTTAAAAGAAGATAGACTCATAGAACAGATGGATATGAGGTGGTTACTATGGAAACAATTGGATGTAAATTTTATTTTTCACATATCCAGCTAAGCTACAGATAAAGAGATATATGAATTAAGACTTCTACTTAAATTGAGGGTTTTAACCTTTTTTTATGTCATAGATCCTTTTGGCAGTCCAATTAGGTCTATGGAACCCTTTTCTTAGAATGATGTTTTAAAGTGAAGAAAATATATAGCATCACAAAGGAAACCAATAATATTAAAATACTATATACATAGATATACACATATGTACATACACTCTGTGTATGTTTTTGTGTGTGTGTGTATACATGTGTTAACGGACCCACATGTTAACGGACCCCTAATTAAGAATCCCTAATTTAAATAAAAAACAAAAAGTGGCAAAGTAGGGAGAGTATGATTTGGGGGAGATGGGAACATTCAAAACACTTAACATATGAAAAGGATTATATTAGGGGATAATCATACCACCATATAACTGTAGAGAAGACAGAAGAAAGCCAAAGCAGAAGTCTTTTATGTAACCAAGCATTTTAGAAAAGCCAACTAAGGCTGTCTCTCATGTCTCTGCAAATCAAATATAGTAAATATAGAATATGGCAATAATACACTTACTATGGTGAGATACTTATATCAACAAAAACTCATACCCATCTCGTCCTTTGGAATTCCATTTGGAATTATGGAGCAGAATACCCCATTTCATTATGGGGCAGAATTGTGCATATTATTTAACTTATTTTTCACTTTTTTGCTGAATGTATTTAGTTGATATTACCTTGAAGCAACTTCACTATATCAATATAATAATAATGATCAGAGTAGAAGAGTGCAAGACTTAATAAAGGATAAATTAGTGTGTGAGTGGTTAATCAAAATCTAAAAGCTAAGGTCACAAAAAAAGAAAATTGTTTTAAATTAATATAAGAAAAAAAAAAAGAATGTATAACCACACTTAAAACTGGGAAGAATGAGGAAAATTCACAACATAACTTCCCTACAAAAAATTAGATTAATATAGATACTCAAGTCTTCTGTCCCAGAAAGAAGGATCTTAACTGGTTCAAAAGGAAAACAAAGTCCTTATAAAGAAAAATGATAAAGTTCAAAATTAAATTTAAATTATCATTTTGTTACATGATAATTTACTTACCATAACATGATTCTTATTTTCACAATTGTTAACTAATAGATGACAAATAAAAATTAGAAGAATGACTGTACTTGGGATTCTTTATATCATCAATGTAGGGGGCTCTTTGACAGATTAACACTTGATAAATATAAGGTACTCTCAATTTTCAAGATGCTTCACAGAATCAGAGAACTGGGAATGTTGAAAGGAATTTAAAGTTATTTCCCATTATATTCTTTTAAGGAAGTACATATTGGAATGGATACCAAGGATTTTTCTAATACAATTCCTTTGGTTAGGAAAAATATACTAAAAACCTGTCCTCATAAAAATCTGACTATTTTTTCCTTAAAAACTATTCAGACAATCCATAAGGCACAGTTAAGAGCTCAGGCTGCTGACATCATTTCTTTAATAGAAAATCCACAAGGTGCTTTTAGCTGATGCTTGGCTCAGAGAGGACAACTGGCAAAATCAGACAAAGCTTTATTTAGTAGAAAAAAATCCAGGTATCTTAAATGTTTATCTTTGTATCATTTTCTAGCTATTTCTTCTAACTCTTGCATGATCTTCAAGTATTTCAGTTTGTTTAAATACTAGTAGAAGGACTGGGTCAAGTTGAGTGTAAAAACTCAGAACTCTAAATAAAAATCTCCCTAAAAATAACCCCAACAAGTAAAACAGATAATTTTGATTATAATAAATTAAAAAAAGTTTTGACCAAACAGAGCCAATGTCATCAGGATTAGGAAAAAAGCAGAAAACTGGGGAGGCAATTTTACAAGTTTCTTTGATAAAGGTCTCATTTCTCACATATATAAAAAAGTGAGTAAAATCTACAAGAATGAATCATTCCCCAAATTGATATATGGGCAAAAGATATGAAAACAGGCTGTTTTCAGAAGAAATCAAAGCTATGTATAGTACAAAAGTATGCTCCAAATTATTATTAGAGAAATGTAAATTAAAACAACAAAGTTATACAAAATATCAAAAAAAAACTTTTGAGAGTAATACTTGGAAAACACAATCTTCAAGACTGCTCCCTGAATCAAATGTTGAAAAGAATTAAAAGTTATTTTGCACTTTATCTACAATATCACTGGTAAGAGATAAATCATATCATCTCAAAGACTTCCATAACAATCTTTTAAAGAAAAAAAATCACTATTTTTTCAGATTTAGTGTAATAGAATACCTTTAAGACTGGCTAACATAACAGAAAAAGAAAATGACAAATATTGGAAAGGATTTTGAAAAACTGGGACACTAATGCACTGTTGACCTAAACCAAACATTCTGAAGAGCAATTTGGAATAATGCCCACAAAACAATAAAACTATATTGTACCCTTTGATCCAGCAATACCATTACTAGGTCTATATACTAAGAAGACTGGAGGGAGAACTAAAAGTACCTGTAAATTCAAAAATATAACAATTCTTTTTGTGGTGGCAAAGAATTGGGAATGCCCGTCAACTGGAGAATAGCTAAATACGTTGATATATGTTAATGATAGAATACTATAGTGCTATAAGAAATTATAAGCAGAATGGAGAATAGCTAAATACGTTGATATATGTTAATGATAGAATACTATAGTGCTATAAGAAATTATAAGCAGAATGGTTCAGAAGAATCTAGATTTATATGAACTGAGGCAAAGTGAAGTGAGCAGAACCAGAAGAACATTGTACACAGTTAACAAAATTTTAACAATGATCAACTGTGAAAGACCTTTACAATACTGAACAAGACAATGATCCAAGACTATTTCAAAGGACCCAAGATAAAAAATGCTACCCACACCTAGAGAAAGAACTGACGAGAGTCTGAATGCCTTAAGCATGGCTTATATGACATTGCATTACTATACATGTATAATCTATATCAAATTGCTTACTTTTTTCAAGGAGCGAAAGAGGAAGAAATGAATGAGAATTTAGAAAAATGAATGAATGTTAAAAATTGTTACATGTAACTAAAAAAATTAAAATTAAAAAATCCCCTTCATTTGAAAGCTCATAGTAAAAAGCTACCACACTTATCAAGACATTAAACTTTTTAAATCTATTAGTAAGTTTTTATACATTTTCCACCCACTGCTGCCTTTCCAAGAAAAACAACTCTATTGTATTACAGGATAAGTCTTCAAGTACTTGAACACATCAGCAGTGTACAGGAGCCAGTTTGTTTCCAATTAATTTTTTAGTGTGAGAATTCATACCTCAAAATCAGTAAACCTACAAATCAGAGTTTGGCTTTTTATTCTGTTGATTAATCCTGGAGATCAACCAACCACCACTGGAGAACCAAATCCACTCAGAAAGCTAAGCATGGAAAAAACATTTTTAAATACAGAAGCCAGGCCACTATGGCTGACTTCTGGTCTATATTTAAAGTAATGAAGAAAATGTTAAATCATAGATTAAACTAGTGTGTTATGTGTACACTCCCCACCCAAGAAAGCCAGTTCTTAAACATTTTCTTGCATATCCTGAAACAATCATCACAAATACTTGTAAGTCGTCCATATAGGTCTTTCCCTATTTTTCTGTATTCAATATATATTCATAGTTTTTTTTGTTTTGTTTTGTTTTTGTTAATATTCCATCAAATTCAGACAGTCATTCCCACAACTTATCTACTTTATCAGTTCTTGGCTACCATAAAAAGTTCTGTGATAAATTTTGGAGAATAAGAAGTCTTTTTAAAACATTAATAATGTCCTGGTATATGTTTAATAACAGAATCTCTAGGTCAAAGGCTATGGACAATTAACAACTTCTTTTGTATAATTCCAAGTTGTTCTAATATTCCTGTCTTTCCAAACTCCTCCAACATTGACTACTCTCATCTTTTTGCCTGTGACAAATGAAGCCTCAAAGCTGTTTTGATTTGCAGCTCTCTTATTAGTCATGTTTGGGAATATTCTTGCATATGTTTGTTAAAGGTTTGCAATCTTCTTTTGAAGATTATTCTTTACCCACTTATGTATTGGAGGATAGCTTTTGGTTTTATACATTTGTGTAGGTTTTCTATATATCTGGAATACCAAATCTTTATTTAATAAATATGGTACTCTGATTTTTCTTGTGCAACATGATAATTATAGGAAATATATAGAAGAATTACACATGCTTAACATTTATTTAATTATTTAATGTCTACGGGTGGGATGGGGTGAAGGGAAGGAGAAAAATTTAGAACACAATATTTACAAGAGTGAATGTTGAAAACTCGGCATGTTTTGAAAATAAAAAGCCTCTAAAAAATAGGATACAAATATTTGTTCTCAGTTGGTCATTTCCCTTATTATCTTAAGACACAAAAATACAGTGGTAGTTATAGTGCAGTAAAAGAAACTATGAAACCAGAGAAACAAGGGAAGACTACTGTGGACTTATACAAAATTAACAAGATCAGAAAAGAAAATGTATAATTACTACAGCACCATAAATGACTAGAAAAACAAAGCAAAAGAGACAAATGTCATTAAATTATAATGACCAAAGTTGATCCAAATAAGAGATATGAGAAAACACTTCATTCTCCTTTTCAACAAAACAGTGTATATACATGATATAATGGTAGACATTTTAGAAATATTAGATACTTTTATTATTTAAATTTTCTACAAAATCTATATTCATTAGCTTGTAGATTGGTTCTCTTTTACAAATGTTAAGTTGTAAAAAAATATATTTTTAAATAAAGCAGACAAATTTAAAGTTTCTCCTTCCTCAGTTTCTTCATAACATTTTTTTTGTTGTACTCTTTTCCCAAGATATTCCTTTTACTTGTCCTCAATTCTCTCCCTTTCTAGTCTATTCTGAATTTAAGATTAAAGATCCCTTATGTGTTTGCTTTTTTGTTAGCTTCTGAGTCCTGAAAGAGAGTAATATTTCTAAAGAGCTAAATTAGAACAACCTCCCCTCCCCATTCTAAAAGCTACTGCACCAGAAGATCTTTATCTTTCTTTTTACCTTCCTGCTGTGCCTTATTTTTAGAAATATCAATTCACAATGGGAATATTACCAAACAGAAGTAATTATCTTTTTCTAGGAGTTAGCTTGGGTCCAAAGCTATGCTAGTTCTATCTCATCTCATCATGATCACTTACCACTTCAAAGACCAAAGTTACCAGATCTCTTGACTTTGTTCCTTCACTTTACCTCACTGGAAATAGAAGCAGTTCTCAAATAAATCAGCAAGATAGCTTCAGAGAGGACTAGAGAGATTTACATGAGCTGATGCTAAGTGAAGTGAGTAGAACCAAAAGAAAACATTGTACACACAGCAAACAAGATTATATGATAATCAATTTTGATGGATATGGCTATTTTCAATAATAAGGTGATTCAGAACAGTTCCAATGATGTTGTGATGAAGAGAGATATCTATACCCAGAGAGGGGACACTGAGGGGAATGAGTTTGGATCACAACAGTTTATTTTTACTTTTTTTGTTGTTTGCTTATAGTTTGTTTTCTTATTTTTTCCTTTTTGATAGTTGTGGAAATATGTATAAAAGATGTTTATATCTTTGTTTAACATATATTGATTACTTGCTATCTAGGGGAAGAGGTGGGGGAAAGGAAGGGAGAAAAAAAATTTGGTACACAAGGTACACTCTTGCAAACAAGAGTAAAATGTTGAAAACTACACATGTGTTTTGAAAACAAAACGCTTTATATAAAAATAATAATAAAAAATTTAAGTTTTTTCACAAACAAAAACCAATGCAGCCAAAATTAGAAACTAGAAATGTTTATACTAAGTATTTCTGATGAAGTCTTCATTTCTAAAATATGTAGAGAATTGGCTCAAATTTATAAGAATCCAAGTCATTTCACAATTGATAAATGGTCAAGGGATATGAACAATTTTCAGATGAAGAAATTAAAGCCATTTATAGACATATGAAAAAGTGTTCTAAATCATTATTGATTAGAAAAATGCAAATTAAGGCAACTGTGAGGTATCACACCTCACACCTCAAATTGGCTAAAATGACAGGAAAAGATAATGATAAATGTTGGAAGGGATGTATGAAAACTAGAGCATTAGTATATTGCTAGAGTTATGAAATGATCCAACCACTGTGGAGAACAATTTGGAACTATGCCCAAAGGGTATACAACTGTGCATACACTCTGATCCAGCAATCTCACTACCAGTCTGTATCCCAGATAAATAACAACACTGGGGAAAAAACCCATATGTGCAAAAATATTTGCACAGCAGTTTTTTTTTGGTTGGAGCAAGGAACTAGAAATTAAGTGGATGTCAATCAGTTGGAGAACAGTTGAATTGTTATATGAATGTAATGGAATATTCTTGTTCTATAAGAAATGATGAGCAACAGGCTGATTTCAGAAAAATCTGAAGAGGATAATATGAACTGATGCTGAATAAAGTGGGCAGAACAGAGAGAACAATATACATGATAACATCATCATTATGGGATTATCAATTGGGAAGGACTGGGCTCTTATCCACAATGTGGTGATTCAAGGCAATTCCAATAGATCAGAGATAGAAAATGCCAACTGCATGCAAAGAGAAAGCTATAGAGATAATGTAAATCGAAAAATTCCTTTTCATCTGATTTTTCTTGCATAACATGACAAATATAGAAATATGTTTAAAAGGATTGCATGTGTTTTATATATATATATATATGTATATATATATGTGTATATATATATATATATATATATATATATATATATATATATATATATATATAGAGAGAGAGAGAGAGAGAGAGAGAGAGAGAGAGAGAGAGAGAGAGAGAGAGAGAGAGAGAGAGAGAGAGAGAGGATTTCTTGCTGTCTTGAGGTACAGGGGGTAAGAGGGAGAAAGAAAAATATGGCACAAAGTTTTACAAAAATGAATGCTAAAAACTGTCTTTACATGTATTTGGAAAAATAAAATACTTCTGAATTCTTTTTTTAATTGGACTTGGGTTCAATTTTATTCAAAGTATAAAACTTATCCATAGTAATCTAGCTTCTCTTGTTGGTTTACTCATTCTTCCTACTTTATAAATCTTTATAAGCCTACCTTATAGCAGGGTTTACCAGCTTATGGTTAGCAGAGGGTTTTTATTATTATTATTATTATTATTATTGTTATGGCCTTTTTCCTTGCTTTTAAAATTTTCATTCTTTTGCTTATATTCTCAGATGCCTATGTAATTTCCCTCAACAAAATTATTACTGTTTCTCCACCTTCTACTTCTGCATAGACATCCAAAGGCTTATCTTTTTCAAGCTGAGTGGGGGATTTAAGGATGATAAATAGGCACTCTCACACAAGTTCTTTAATGTTATTTCAGGTTTTTTTGTTTTGTTTTGCTTTTTTTTTTTTTTTTTTTAAGGGTACATGGCATTTTTGTCTGTCTCGGTGTATTTAACTTCAGTTTTGCTATATCTTGTTAGTACCTAAGTGGTAAGTCGGTACTTGGCAATTCTCTAGCTCAGAGTTCACACCTTTGAAGGAATACTTTATAGGAGCAAGTTCATTGGTTAAGTGGGAGTACTCACAAGCCCATTCTCTGGGAGGATAAAAAGAGCCAACATTGAGTCTAAACAACAGTGTAGATTGAAATAAGAACAAGACTTCGTGGGAAAACTTCAGGTAAGCTCAAGGAGATTCAGAGCCAGGATTCAGGAAGAAGAGGATTCAAGATTCTACCTTCACTCTGGCTGGAGGCTCCAGAAGCCTCCCAAGAAACCTGCTCACAGAGGAAAAGATTATACAGAAAAGAAACCTCCTCCCAGAGAAGGATTACAATTGAGAGACAATGGAGATGTTACAATATCTGATACATAATTTCTTTTGCAGAGGTTTTGAGGGTGGAGTAGCTTCAAGGTATTTACTATTTTGCCATCTTGATAGTCACATGAACTCTTTATGATCTTGAAGAAATCACTAATGGAAGGAAAATGATAGATTTTCAGGAGAAATGTGAAAAAACAGACACTAATGCACTGTTGGTGGAGTTGTGAACTCAACTAACCATTCTGTAGAGCAACTTGGAACTATGCTAAAAGGGTTATAAAACTGTATACCTTTTGACCCAGCAATATCATTGCTAGGTCTATATCCAACATCCCAAAAAAGGGAAAAGGACCTATTGGTACAAAAAATTTATAGAAACTCTTTCCACAATGGCTAAGGAATGAAAATGGACATGATGCCCATTGTTTGGAGAATGGCTAAACAAGCTATAATAAATGACAAGCAGGATGGTTTCAGAAAAATTGGTAAACTTATGTGAACTACTGATGCAAAATGAAGTGAACAGAACCAGGAAAATGATATAGATAGTAAAAGCAATGTTATTTAATTAAAAAAACTATGAATGACAACTATTCTCAGCCATACAAGATGAAGCATACTATCTGCCTCCAGAGGAAGAACTGATACTGATTGATTACAAATTATTGTTTGTATTTTAAAAATGTTACCTTCAATTTTCATTTATTCAAGTCTCCTTGTACAAAAAGATTAACATGAAAATATTTTACATAATTTCACATATATAACCTATATATCTGATTGCTTATTGTTGAAGGTAGGATAGTAAGAGAAGAATTTGAAACCCAAATTTTTTTTTTTTTAAGTTTAAAACATGTTTTAGCATGCCTAATATATAGCACAATACCACCCCATCAGTCATTTCTTTCAAGACTCTGGAATGTAGTTTCTTTGAACATGGTGACAAGTAACTATGAAGGGAATCAATCTAAGTGTTCTTTACTTACCCTAGCTTTCAATTTCTTATTAGTCATTTTTTCCTCTATCTTTTCTAATAAAAATGCAGTCTTCTTTGCAAAGAAAACAGAAGGAAAATAAAAGTTGAGTAGTTCTGCCTTCTCTTATTCATTGTACCCTATTGTCTATGCATTTTTGATCACAATACATCTTTTAAAAATAATTATGCTTTTAACATATTTAGAAGAATTTAAATTGTGTCAATGACAACTCTAAACCTATAACATTTTTCAAGACATGGCCTCTCCACTAAGAGAAACTACAATTTCTGGCCTTTAAGAATCTTGCCACATGTTTGTGGCAGCCCTTTTTGTAGTGGCAAGAAAATGGAAATTGAGTGGATGCCCATCAGTTGGAGAATGGCTGAATAAGTTATGGTATATGAATGTTATGGAATATTATTGTTCTATAAGAAATGATCAGGAAGATGATTTTAGAAAGGTCTGGAGAGATTTACATGAACTGATATAAGTAAAGTGATGTAAGTGAAATGAGCAGAACCAGGAGGTCATTCTACATGACACCACATCAATATAATACAATGATCAATTCTGATGAACATGACTCTTTCCAGCAATGACATGATCGATGCCAGTTCCAATGATCTTGTGATGAAGAGACCATCTATACCCAGAGAGAGATAACATAACATTCTCACTTTATTTTGTTGTTGTTCACTTGCATTTTGTTTTCTTACTCATTTACTTTCTTTTTTTGATCTGATTTCTCTTGTGCAGCAAGAGAATTGTATAAATATGCTTATACATATTGGATTTAACATATATTTTAACATATTTAACATGTTGAATTGGTTGCCATCTAGGGGAAGGGGTAGGAGGAAGGAGGAGAATATCTGAAACACAAGGCTATGCGGTCAATGTTGTCAAATTATCTGTGCACATGTTTTGAAAATAAAAAGCTTTATTTAAAAAAAAAAACTTCTTTCCACACAAATAAAGTCACATCTAATCAATTAGAAAAATATCAAGTGCTTATGGGGTAGGCTGAGCAAGTATAAAAGTGACAATACTACCTAAAAAAAAGAATCATAATTTTTATATACAATAATTTTCAAGTTTTTATCACTTAAAACACACATCCATATTTACAATATTTACAAATGGGTAGTTAGATAGACTGCCTTGGAATAAGGGAATTAATTGTAGAGGGTCACAGTCAGTGGGGAAATTCTGGGTAAGGTATAAGACTCTTCAGCCCAGAGGGAATCTGATGATAATGTCTGGTTCAGCTCCCCATCTCCCCTAAGGGTTCTCTGCCTTCCTGAGAAGTCAGGGAGCGGTGACAACCTGTATTGAGATTGAAGCAGAGTGATACCAGGTGGAAGAGTGATATCAGGTGGCAAACTATGTACAACAGCAAGTTGTTTATATGGTCCCATATGCATAGTATATTCTGGGCGCATACCCAGTGTTTTTGTTATATAAGGGTATGAGGGTATTAAAAAGGAGAAAGTCCTTGTCATAAAGGGACTCCATTTTTCCACCACCCTCGGGAGTCCCATCCTCATCACTTCTCCACTAGGAAGGTTTATTTTTTTAATCAACCCAGTGTGTGGCTCTAGAAAGCAGGACACAATATTAAATAATGCCAATGATGATAGCATTTACATAAGATTTTCAGGATTACAAAGTATAAACATATCATTTTGTCTTTTCAATAGGTGCTATTATTTTACAAATGAAAGAATTGAGATAAATGACATTCTTAACACAGCTAATAAGAGACTGAAGTTGGGTTTGAACTAAGGTCTTCCTGACTCCAAGTCCAAATATTCTTTTTATTGTCTTATCAGACTCATTAAATAGGGTGCTTTATTTTTATTAAAATAATTTATATGAATGATTTTATATGTTTAGATTTGGCAACATTTTCAGGAAAATTTATTTTCAATATTTACCAAACAATTTCATTGTGCTATCATAAGGATATATGTATGCCTTCTCATTACTTCTTTCAGTTCTCTAAAATGCCATGTATTTATTTTTGTGAGTTAAATATACATGTTTTCTTATAGATCATCAATATTTCCATTAAATAAGATTGGATGTAATGTCAAGTCTGTGGAGGTATGCAGTACATCACCCCCATTCAATTCTATTCAGCATTATCCTTGGCTGTGGTTCTGCCTATGGTTTGGTATACTGAATACAATTTTTGTCCCAATTATTGTTTTTCCTCAGAGATATTTATATCAATTGCTAAAGTAAAAACTAAATATTTGATTCATTCCTATTGAGTATCTATTTTTAATCCCTTTCTATAAAAAGTTAAGCTGAGCACTGAAATATATTTAGCTTAATTTTTCTTAAACTAACCCACATGCCCATTATTCATTGTTCTATTATTTTGTATACACTTTAGATGTACTCTTTAAGGGTCTCATTAACCATGAACCACCATGAGTAAAGCTAGTTTTATGTGTATTTCTAAGGAGATCTGCAAATTTTAAAAATATAAGTATACTTCTTACCACCACAAGAAAGTTATTAAGCAAAAATTCATTCATTTGATAAGCAAGCATCTACTGTCTACATAACACTTTATTAGCTGGTCAGAAGAAAGTTCCTACCCCTGAGGCTGATAAAACTAGTCTAAATAAAAACACTTTAAAAAGTGACTAATAATGGAAGGCTAATGAGGAAAAACAATAGTAAACTTATTAGTCTTTAAATAGGTCCTAAAAACCTAGTTTTAACAACTAGCTAAGGAGAAGCATATGAAATATAATCTCAGTAGGTCTTGAAGCTGCACATAATTGACTACTTTAGGCAGTGTTCTGGACAGAATTAATACTTGTAAGTGGACTGCATGACTTATGAAACACCTTATAACTATTAGCCTATGAGAGAACATATTGGAAAATAACTCACAATGGGGTCTGGAAGGAATGAAAAAAAGGGTAAAGGGAAGAGAATACTAAAATGAATTTAGGTTTCTTCACAATTAACATTGTGATTACAATAACAACTTTGAAAGACTTGTGAACTCTGACCAATTCAATAACCAACCACAAACAACAACAGATTACCCAGGATGAAGGTTAAGGGTGCATAATATTTTCTGGACATAACTGATGTGTAATTGTTTTTTTCTGATTATGCCATTAGTTAATTTTTTAAAAAGAATTTTTTTTTCCTTTTTAGTGAAGGGAGAGTAGAAAGAAGAAAAGATAATTAAACTTTTCTTTTTTCTCATGGCAGAAAGCTGGGTTCAATTAGAGCATATGCTACATAAGAAGATTTCTATGTCAGGGGTTTTTTTTTGTTTTTTGTTTTTTGTTTTTTTGGTTTTGTTTCTGGTAACAAAAAAGAAGGATATTGAAAATGACTGAGATATGACTGAGATACAGATCAAGAAATTAATAAAAAAAATTTTAAGAGGAGAAAAAAAAGGTTTTGTCAATATGATGTCTCTGCAAATTTCCCAAGGAATTCACTGCAAATACTAAGTAAATTTTAATGATTAATTTTGATAACAGAAGACGACATTAAAAATTTTATTTTTGGTAGAAAGATATGTGGTGAAGGGATGATGATGTATATGGAATACTGCATATACTATCAGGTTATGTCACTCTAATGGTTCATTTTGCTCATTCTAATAAAAGATGACATTTGTGGGAGGAGGGGAGAGAAGATCAAATTTGAAAGGCAATTTTGATATAACAAAAAAAAGATGAACTTCTTGGACTTCTGGCACATATGAGCAAAAAGATGGCAAACTAGATATTTTCTCCAATCTCCACAGAACAGAAATCATGTGGCAAAGATCAAGTAATTTCAACTATTTCTATGGCCTAGGACACTCAGAATCCAAAAGAAATTTTAAAAAGAGAGAAAATTATTGAACTTCACTGATCTTGAGTTCACTCCTTTACCCACATCCTACCAGAAAGTAAGTAACAGACCAAAGGACACAACGTAGACTTATATGAAAACCTATTCCTGTTATCCATTGCCCATTCCTCCTTTCCAGTATTTTAGAGATACTAGATCCAGGCTGATAAAATTTGCTCAAGCCTGAACAGCCGCAGCTTAGCCATAGTCCTTCAGGAGCAAAGACCTACCAAGGGCTGCATCCTAAAAGCTTGACTGATTGTTGTCCTTCATTCTATAAGAGGACTAAAATGAAATCACTATGTTGAAGAAGAGATCCAGTGTTGTCCAATTGTAGCTGATCAGACCATTATGAGCTCAGTAGATGTCACAATAAGTTGGCAAAACTGTCCCGTATGAACATCTGATGTCTCTAAATTTATTAATTTCTTATGAGCCACCTCAATTCTGCATTGCTATCACGTTATGTCACTCTAATGGCATGTAGAACCTTCTTTGATGTAGTCATACTATCCTGGGTGGTCCTTTGCCAATATCTTCCATGTCTCACAAATGATTTCAAAGTTCTTTAGAGAGACTAAGAGTGTCTTTGTATCTCTTCAGACCTCCATGTAAGCAACTGCCTCATGTAAGTTTTTTTCTTTTTTTTGCTGAGGCAATTGGGGGTAAGTGACTTGTCCAGGGTCACACAACAGCTAGGAAGTGTTAAGTGTTTGAGGTCGGAGTTGAACTCGGGTCCCTCCTGACTTTAGGGCCGATGCTCTAACCACTGCACCATCTCGCTGCCCCATAAGTTCTTAAAACAATCTTTTAGGCAAATATATTTTTGTCACTAAGGCCAGCCCACTGGAGTTGCCCTCTCTGCAGTGGAATCTGAATGTTTGGCAGTTTGGCTCAAAAAAGGACATCAGTGTCCAGTATACCTTAACTTATTAATTGATCTTCAGAATCTTCTTAAGACAATTCAAATGGAAGTGATTCAGTTTCTTGGCATGGCACTGGCAAGGCTGTACAGGTTTCACTGGCATACAACAATGAGGTCAAGCACAATGGCTCTGTAGATCTTTAGTTTGATAGGTAGTCTAATATCTCTTCTTCCCCACACTTTCTTTCAGAATCTCTCATACACTGAGCTAGCTCTTCCAATGCATATATCAAGCTCATCCTCTTTATAGAAATTCTTGGAAACTATGTGAACTTTATCCACAGTATTCAATATTTCTTAATTTGCTGCAAATGATGGCCCCACAAATGGATGATGTGATTCTGGCTGGTGGAAAACCTGATTGCATAGTGTTAATTGTTGGATCAAAATTAACACAGCACAAGTGGCAAGCAATCAATAAATACTATGTTTCACACCTCAGTCTCAGAGGCTACATACTATGTTTCACACCTCAGTCTCAGAGGCTACACTGAGTACACAGGCATCTGTGAACAAAAAGTAAAATAACTTGAATACTGTGCTAAAATTGTTCTGCTCCCCCAATCATCACTTCTCCTTTCTAGTTAGTATAGTAAATATGTTTATAAGTAGCCCATATCAAGTAACAATAGTAGGAAGTCAAAACAAAAAGGAGACCATAAAAGTCACTTACAGACTGTCCCAGAGATCAAAGAAGCTTAACAGTTTATTGCAAACTATATCATATATAAAATGTATCATAAAAATCACATCCCAAGACTTTATGTTAAAAATCAGGTTTATCCAGCTAGCTAGACCTTGCTGTTCAGATATTTTATTCCTGCTATCATGGTTGGTAATTTTCAGATAAGCTCCAAGCATCCAAAGCAACATTAGCAAAACACCAAATATTGCTGATAACAATCACAGGTCTGGTTATCTCATATTCCAAACCAAAATGCATATAAGTAGGATATTCACTTTCAAGCGGAAGAATGTTTACAGAAACATCAAATAGGAAACGTTCGGGTTGTCTAAATCTAAAAAAATTCTACATGGCAAATGTGAAATAATTTTGTTCCTTCATTCTCTATTATTAGTTTATGCTCCAATCAGGAAATCACAGCTGAGAACCCCCAGAGAATCATGTTTCTAAGTATATTTTCCCTTCCTATTCCTGTTCATCCATTCCCTTAACCCTTTGGCATTTGGGATTAGATTAAAAGGGAACCAAGCATCCCAAGACCAACTTGAGCCAATCATCAGGAGGGCTCCTGATTAACAAAGTAGGTTTCTGATTTCTCCATATATGGGAGAAATCATATTGGTAATGATGATGATGATGATGATGCATATCTGATTTCTGATAAAGGGAAATTCTGGTGAAGAAAATAAAATCCCTTCCCATCAGTAAAGATCAACTACCTCTACATCCATTCCATTACTAATAGTTTTAGAGAGCTTAAATGATTTGTCTTACAATCAAACAATTATTTCTGATTCCAAGGCCTGCTATTTAGCCACATCATTCTGCTTCTCATAAACATAGGAATGGGAACAAACTACCCCAGGCACAAAATATTACTGTCCCTTCTCCCCCTGGAAAAAAAAAATAGTTACAAAGACCACAATTACTCATCAGAATGTCTGTTCCTTAGACTATAAATATGACTCAAAGTATTTCTTTAAACATAGTTATAACATTTTCCATTATTGAATGAAAAATTATTTTCCTTATATGTACACAGTGACTCAACAGCCTCCAAAACAGAAAGGTCCAACATAAACCAAAATATTCACAGCAGTACTTTTTACAGTAACAGAAACAAAGTTCTCATCATTTAAAGAATTTGTCATATGAATATAGTAGGATGACTTATATGAGGAATTCAAAAGAAACAGATCTGCATGAAATGATGTATTGAAAAATGAAGAACTAGTAATAATATGTCCAACTACAATAATAAAAAATTTAAAATAAAGTACGTAAGACTCTGAATAACTGAAAAACTAAGAATGTTCCCAAAGAACAGAGAATGAAGCATACTAGATTTTCTCACCAGGAAAGTAGAGACCTATGAAGAAAGAATGCTATTATTAGCAGACATCACCATATTATTTTTTATTAAGTTACTTTTCCTCAATACAAAAGGTGGTTCACATTTAGAGGGAGGAATAATTTGGAGTATATTCAGAAATGACTGTGGTGTTTTTTTAAAAAGGCATCAGTAAAACTTATTTTTCTTAAAAACATTAAGGGAATATTAAAATGTTATCATTATTATCATCATTATTATCAAAAGACAGAAGCCAAGATTTTCATGTTTTATCAGTCAGATCTGTGGATCTATGATTTTACCAGCAAAAAAGGAAAACTTCCTCCATAGGTGCAGCTCAACAACTTTTCTGCAAATTATACTCTTTAACAACATTGCCTGGGGCATTGAGAAAGGCTTTCTCTATGGTGACCTAGAAAATACTAACCAAGGCTAGTTTAGAACTTAGGTCCTTCCTGATTTCAAGGTGGGTTCTTTGTCCACTATGCCAAGCTGTCTCATTCTTAAGACAACAAAACCAGAATGTCCATGTGCTGCCTTAGTATAAAGTCACTTGCTTTACTTACAATAGGCAATTATAAACTTGTGCCAAGAAATACTTTAAATTCACTACTATCGCAAGTGCCTTCATTGGAGAAGAGGGAGAAGTGTCTATAAATACACAAACACTTATTTACAAGAATTATAGATTATATTTGGGTATTGGCCCTAAAAATTGCTTAGAAGTCACATTTTCAGGTCAATAAATCTAAATCTTTCATCTGAACTATCAATTTCCCTTCACTCCACTGATATTTCTTTCATTTTTTAGATCTCAAAAACTGCTGTAAAATCTCTTGTTTCATTGTAATTTATGACATAATTCTTCCCAGTCTGGTGTTTCATCAATTTAACAGTTCTAATTGCCTTATTATCTGCTCCGGTGCAGTAGTAAAGCCTCTGAACATTTAATTTACCTTACCAACAGGAAAATGCTATATATCTCAACCTTAAGAATATTATTTCTACCTCTTTGGTGAGCAGTGGCATGAAGAACCTAAGCTCTCTGGAAAGCCAATATCATCTATCACTATTTAACTGTTTGTCAATGTTTATGCCTGTCTCAACTCACATTTAATGGAGCTTTTTATTGTTGTTTTCCATCGTAAAGTTTTGAAGACATTTAAATGTCATTAATTCCCTTTTTGAGTTTACTGACATGTATATTAGAATCTTGCTATATGTGGCAACTCTTTGCCCCAAGTTTATGTTGATCCAAAAAAGAATCAAAGAAAATACATGTCTAAATTCCAAATACAGAAACATTAGCCTGTAAATGATTACATGTGCTGGTGCTGAAGGAGTTCTAATTTTACACTAGCAAGTCCCTCTTCTGTGTACATGCATTCTAAGATTTTTGAATAGTCAAACAATAAAAGCAAAAGTTTTCCATTCCAGCTATTTACTAGGTGAGGCAGGGAAAGAATACAAAATCAATAATGTCAATAATTCACATTTATATAGCTTTGTTCTACTACAATCTACTGAGATAGACAATAGAAGCATTATTATCTCCATTTTACAGATCAGAAAACAGATGGTGAAAGATTAAGAAACTTGCCTATGATCACATAGCTAGCAAATAAAATGTCTGAGGTAGGATCTGATCCAGTCCTTCTGACTCTTAAGTCTAGCAACCTAGCAATTACACCCCACTACTTCTCACATAGAATAAAAAGTTAATCTAATTTAAATTCAACTTCAAAGTCAAAAAAGAGCATAATTCTTTCCTTTCAAATGTTACCTTCCCCTGAATTTCTCCCTTCTTGAATTTTTCACCCATTGAAATTACAGATAAAGACTTTTTCGGGCTTTAAGAATAAGCATAATGAACTGAGAAAAGCACCAAATTTGGAGTCATAGAACATGGGTTCAAATTCTGCCTTACTATCTGCATAAACAGAGCAAATGATTTTACTCAGACTTCAGTGTCCTAATCTATAAATTGGGTAGTGATGGTGGGAATTAAATGATCTTCTAAGGGCCTTTATACCTCTGAGTCTATTATCTTAAAATACTTCAAAACTAGAATCAGAATGATCTATCTATAATGGCACAACATTAAAACACAAATGTTACAAAAATTATTTACAAGTAAGTTAAGTGGTCAAAGGATAGGAACTGGTTTCAAATGAAGAACTACAAGCCCATGAAAAAAATGCTCCAAATCACAAATAACAAAAGAAATACATATCAAAATTACTCAAGATTTCATTTTATATACATCCAACTGGCAAAGAAAACAAGACAAGAAAGAAACAATGTTGGAGGTCAGTGATAAAAATAAGACCCATGTACATAGATATATGATATATAGTAGCAAAGGACTGGAAACAAAGTAGATGTCCCTCTATTGGGGAATGGTTAAACATTTTGGGATGCATAAATTTAAGAATTAATGAATGTGAAGAATAAATAGACGAATGGAAAGATGAAAACTAATACAAATGGATTTAAGATCTGGAAAAAAATACAGAAAATTACTACAACTGTATATGGAATGATTTGAAATTATAATAACCAAGCTTAGCACCAAAAAAAGATCAATGAAAAGTAAACCTCTCTTCTCTTTCAGCATTGATGGATTATATTGAGTGCTTTATTACATATGAGACTTTCAACATGTTAATTTTGCTGAATGGTTTCTTCTGCCTTTTTTTATTGATACAAAAGATATCTCTTCTCGGGGAGAAGAAAAGGATTTACTGGGAAAATTAATGCCAAAACAAAGAGACATCATTAAGTTTGAATTTTTTTTAAAAAGTCATTAAAACTTTTAAAAAAAATTTTATATTGAAAATTATTTTTGTCTGGAAGAAATAGCTTTAATCAAAGCAATCTCTGTCATTAGCTAGGTGAAAAAGTCAAATACTTCTCTGCTTCTACCAAGAAGACTCCTTTCCCTCTTTCCTACAACTTTTCTCTCTTCTACATTGTTAGAACCTACAATTGAATTCCCAAGTGGGTATAAGAGGCAAAAACCCTTGAATAAGCCAATTTTTAGTTTCAAAAATGCCACAAAATTCTATGAATGTCTCAAAGGAGTTAAGACTACCTATTTGTCTTGTTTGCTTTTACCTGCCACTACTAAAGACTATTCTTTATACTATGTTGAGCTCAATGCTTCCATCAGAGAACTGAGTTATTTCCAGCTGGTAATGATCCTTTCCTAAGTAATTTTTACCATCTACAAGTTGTTGCTTTCTCTTTACTTCCAACAGGGTCTCCACAGATGGAAGAAAAATTGTCTTTAATACCAGGCAAAAGTTATATACCTTTCCCCTGCAGTGCAAAAAGACAACAGATTCCATCATTGAGAGAATTCCTTTTGTCATAGTTCCATTTCAGTGTCTAAACACAGAGAACCTCTAAAGCTAAAGGAGGATTCTCAGTGTTGCCATTTGAACATGTTTTATATTCAGATACAATAACTGAAACACCCTCATCCTTTCTACTTTTTAACATGAAGAAAAGGGCATGATTTCCAAGGATGCTGCCCCATTGACTGCCAATAAACCTCACTTGTTCCTCTTTTTATTCTCTCCCTAAGCACTTATATGAGATTATATTCAAATTAAGAATAATAAAAAGTGCCCAAGTTTAAATGCCAAAGGATGCAATTCAAATATAAGCTCTGATATTTTTCTTCCTGACATTATCAAATTTGCTAATGACAAAAAGCAGGGAGATACAACTACACAGTTAGTACTTAAGAACAAATGAAGTAATGTCTAGATCAGAATTGATCTGAAAAACTCTGGGTTTTAAGGGATTGCAAATTCAATGAGTCAATAATTCATCATGGATCTTGGGTTACTCTGAGACAATAAGAGAGAGGCACAGATAAGAGAATTAGTATTCAGAATGAGAGAGTATGTGATAGTGCCTCTGTCATCCATTCTAGTCAAAGTGTATCTGGAATACCACAAACTTAAAATTATTCATGTCTGGTACTCAGTAGGTGCTGATTTTTAGAAAATTTAATAGTAATTTATTTTTCCAAATATATGTAAAGATAATTTTAAACATTCATTTTTGAAGACTTTGTGTTCCAAATTTCTCTCCCTACCTTGCCTCCCCCCTATTCCCCAAACAGCAAACAATCTGATGCAAGTCAAATATGTGCAGTTTTTTAAAAAAAACATTCCATATTTATCATGTCTTGCAAAAAAGAAAAAAAAAAATCAGGTCAAAAGGGGAAAAACAGAAATGCAAAAACTAACTTTAAAAAAGGATAAAATACCAAGTTTTCAATCCAAATTCAATCTCTATAATTAGTTCTGTAGTTCTAATTATATTCACCTATTTCCTGTGTATATCTTGACAGGTAAATCCAAGTACTTTATACTGTCTACAGTTATTCTAAATGGAACTTCTCTTTCTGTATCCCTTTTTACAACATGAGGAATCTTTCTGTAAAGTAATTCCCTACTTTAGAATTTACCTATTCTCTAAATTTTCATATCAAGTTTATTTAATGAATTATCAACAAGGATACCAGTTTACATGATATTTCACTTAACTCTCACCATAAATCTATGAATTAAGTTCAGTTCTTCAGTGACCCTGAAAGATCCAGCCAACAATATGTCAACAATCAAGTGTTGGACAAATGGCTGAATGAACTGTTTGTGGAAGTAGTGTGGATAATGGTAGAAACTGAAGGACCAAGTCATATTATACAAGCAAATGGCATTTTGCCATTTCTTTCTTTCTCCAACTCATTTAACAAAAGAGGAATTAAAGCAAACAGTGACTTGCTATTAGGTGTATGACACTAAATCTGAACTCAGAAAAATGAGATTCCAGATCCAGCACTCTCTAGTGTGCTATACTACCTAGCTGGCAGCAAAATAAGTACTACAGATAGGCGAGGGAAAAGAGACTCAGAAGAGTTAAATGATATACCCATCTTCTCACAGCTAATAAACTTCAGAGGCAGAAGTTCAAACCCAGATCAGTCCTAATACCACCAATAAGTCCCACTACCATACTTCTTCAAGTTGATCACTATCAACTTAAGAGTCCAAATTCCAAAGAAAATAATGCTTTTTGAATTTTAAGATTCTTCTTAAACTTTGTTCAAAATAAAATTTATTTTCATTACTTCTAAATCTATTCCTATTTATGAGTGATTTTGTGGCACCACTATTCATCTTGTCTTTTATCTTCAAGTATTTGATTGTATCTTGGGATTTAAGAATTAAATGAGAGGGAAAAATTAGTTGTTGATTCAACCTTTTATTGCTTCCTCTATTTTCTACCTTTACTACCCTAGTTTATTCCCTTCACTCACCTATACTATTTGCAATAGTATGAATTTACTACAGTATAGTACAGTATACAAATGAATTTCCCTGCTTCTATTCCACTTACCTTTCTCGTGCTTCAATGAATCCTTTATACTACTGCCAAACTAATAATCTTCCTTTCTGATAAATCTAGTCATGTCACTCCTCTGCTCAAATCTTCAGTGGCTCCTTAATTTCTATAAAGTATAATCTCCTATATCTAGTATTTAAGGTCCTCTACAATCAGTTACCACATTACCTTTCTAACCCTCTCGGGTTACTCCCCTATATATTCTGATCTGAATGTTCTTTGCTTTCCCCAACACTTCATCATTTTGCTCATACCACTCAATGTCTAGATCATCTTTTCTCCTTGATTTGATAAATTCCTACCTATCCTTTAAAATTCAATTCAAATATTACCCTCCTCTTCCATTATACTTTTCATCATATATATAATAACTACTCCCTAAAGATTTCATGTAATGATGCACATTACAGTTATCTATGTTGATCTTTGCCCACTAGACTGTTAAGTTCCATGAGAGTCCAGATCTGTTATATTTGTTATATTTTATTCCTTCAGAGTTTGTTTAGTGAAGGGGTAGGAAGAGGTATTAGTATTAACATTGTTGTTGTTATTATTAGCAGAAGCTTTAATATAGGTGGATTTAATAAATATGCATTTGAAAGAACTCAATCACATATTAAAAGATTCATTTAATAAAGTGTGTTACTTTAGCTAAAATATTTTTATTAAAATAGAAGTCAGGGCCTAAATTATTTCTTATTACCAATTTATTTAACAGGGAAAACTTGTAAAATTTAAACAGAGTTTTAGAATTCTACATTAAAAAGATGCAAATTACATAGAATATTTTAAAGTAACTACTTTGATAGGTCATATTTAAAACTAAAACTGACACTATGGAAATACAAAGTAATCAGTGTACCAAAGCAATTTTTTAAAAGATTACTAAATTAGCTAAGTACAAAACAAGAGTTTTAACTAACTTTAGAGTACTTTCAAATCTACCAATCAATTTAAAATTTTTTCCCAACTCATCACTTTCGATCTAACAAGCCCTTATTCAGTTGTTTACAGTTAGTCTTTGTCACTTCATTTGGGGTTTTCTTGGCAGATATTAGAGTGATTTGTGCTATTTCCTTTTCCAGTTCATTTTACAGATAAGAAAACTTCAGCAAAGAGGGCTAAATGACTTGTCCAGGGTCACATAGCTAGTAAGTGTCTAAGATCACATTTGAACTCAAGATGTATCTTCCTGACCCCCAAGCCTGGCACTTTTTATCTACTACACCACTTAAATTGCCCAAAACAAGTCCCTGCCTCAAATCTATTTAAAAAAAAAAAACCTCAATGTGGCAGTGAGCCAATCATCTGTCTTTCAGTTTTTTCAGTTCTCTGAAAAGCAGAAGATACTAAATCCTTGGGTTTAAAAAGTTATTTTATTTAAAATATAAAATTTCATATGGAGAAATTAAAAGCAAAAAATAAGTATAGATTTTAGCTTTTAAGCCAAATTTGTTTAAATCACTCATCAAGAAGACTAAATTTATTTGCTGTCTAAAAGAGGAGGTAGAGGAAGGGAGGGAGAAAAAATTTGGAACACAAGATTTTGCAAAGGTGAATGAATGTTGAAGATTATGCATATATACTAAAAATAAAAGACTAAATTTAAATTATTTTTCCATGCAAAATATAATTATTTTCCCTTGTTCAACATAAAATCCAAAATTTTTCTCATTCAGCACTTCGGAACTTTGTCCAGTGTTTTTCAACTGTGCATACACCCTTTGATCCAGCAAACCCATTATTAGATCTAAGACCCAAAGAGATGAAAAAAAAAAAGAGGTGGAGGGATGGTATTTAAGGACCTATTTGTACAAAAATATTTATAGTAACTCTTTTTGTAGTGGGCAAAGAATTGGAAATTGAGGGAATTTCCCAAATGGAAAGTGTCTAAGTTGTGATACATAAAAATAGACAGAAAAAACTTGCTGAGACTTGTATGAACTGACACAAAAGTGAAGTGAACAGAATCAGGAAAACATTGAACATAGTAACAATTATACTATATATAATGATCAATTGTAAATAACCTTAACTATTCTCAGTAATACAATAATCCAAGACAATTCAAAAAAGTCATGATGAAAAATGTTATCTACCTCCAGAGAGAAACTGATGGATTCCGAATACAATTATGTAATTTTCAAACTATACTATTTTTCACTTTCAAAATTTGTTTTTCTTTTTTTTTTTTTTTTTTTTGGCTCTGCATCTTCCTTCACAATATAACTATTATAGTAATACGTTTTACATGATTAAACATATATAAACTATATATCAAATTGCTTAAAATCTTGGAGATGAGAAATAAAATTTGTTTTTACTATTAATTGGGAGAAAATAAAATATTTAATAACATTAAAAAAGAAAAAAAATTCTCACTTATACAAGTCTTTTATAATCTCATGTAATAATAGGCACTAAGAAAAATATATAACAAGCTAGTTAAGAGTTCAACAAAATTTTTTAATGGAATTTTTATTAATCACACACATCTACATAAATCTGAAATAGAAGATATATTTGCTTCCTTATATTGAATAATGCTGCATATATTGACCATTTTTGATATATAGGATTCATAGATTTTTTTTTACCAAAAATTCCTCAACAAGACTGAGAAATACAACAGACTAGGAACTATTATCTACAAAAACATAATACTAGTAGGCAGTTTAGTTTCTCAGAACTGGCAAAAGGTGCTACTATGAAACACAGCATCCTCCAGAGATAGCTACAACCACCTTAAACTTTTTAAATTTTTTTTATTTCTAGATTTTTATTTCTAATATTATGCACAGAAGCTATGAACTGTTGGGATTACTAGGTGAGAACTGAGGTTGTCTGGATGGTGACAAGGTGAGAATTCAGGTTTTCTGGACAATTACAAGGAGAGAGGAAAAGACTTGTGGTAGGAGTTAGTCTTTTTGTTCCAACTACCTAAAAATAAAAACTTTTTCCTTCAGAGAAAAAGGTCTAGAACATTAGTATTTTAAGATATGTAGTGAACATTCATAGTATGACACGTTGAATTTGAATATTTTTTAAAAATTAAGTATAGTACTTTTTCAAGAAATTTAGACTCTGGGGGAACAAAACAAAAAGATAAACTAAAAAATAACATTATCCTCAAAGAAATAATGTTGCAAAAAATAACTTTTCCTAGTTATAAGAAATATAAATATCACATTGTATTTGGTATACACTTAGAAATGGGAATAGGTTTCTGATAATGAATAGATGTGGTGGGTTAATGAAAAAAAGCCATATGGAAATGACCTTTGGGCTCATTTCTTAGAAACAGAAGTAGCAGAAAATTACCCTTGCAAAAATCCATCGATATTCTAGTATTTTGGATCACAGTAGCTTGAATAAAAGATAAGAAGGAAATTTGTTGTTTAATTGTTTTTCTGTATCTGACACAAAATAAATATGTAATTCTAGACAAGACCTTAAACTCCAGGATAATAAGTTGCAGAGAAAAGGGCAGATATTTATTGGTAGTGCATTTCTTCACCTGAAATCAGTTAAAATAAATAAACAAACAAACAAACAAATAAATGAATGAATGAATAAAATTCCTATGCAAATTACAGATCAAAACAGAGGTGGATTCTTCACCTTCAAAGGCAGTTTAGAGGCTTAAAGTGATATTGGTTTGAGAGAAGGTCAGAGGAGGCTACAGAAATGCATGCAGCAAGAAAGAGAGAAAGCAATCTTGGAAGACCATCTCTCCCTTTCTTTTGTTTTCCTTGTCACCATCCAGACAACCTCAGTTCTCACCTAGTAATCCCAACAATGAACAAAAAGGGGATTTCATTAATAGAACTTCAATTTACATAAGCTAACTATTCTGTGAAGTGAGGGATGCCTGTAGGTGCTATTAATGTTTTATGTTTGTTCACTAACTTTTAAGAATGAGCATAATCAAATATCCAAATAAGATTTTCAGTAGTTAATTTTAAGACATGATAATGAATCTTTAAACTAAATACAGTTTCCAAACAGTGCTGTATTTTTCCATTATTTCTAAATAAGGATAGAAAATAGAAACTTAATGTGTCAAAGCATCATTAATTTCCCTGTGGTCACTGAAAAAAAATCATTATCTACTCCATGGCCCTCCAGTACTTATATCAAGTCTCTACTTCAAAGCATTGTAAAGGCAACTAACTGTCACTGCATTAATTTATACACTGTTTAATGTAACTTAGTATCTCTACCATTCATCCTAAGATTTATAATAATCTCTACAACATGCTTTCAGTATTTTCAATATAGTTTCAAAATCATATCATATTAAGAGCTTTAGTTTTAGAATTACTGTGAAAGCATCAAATATATGAAAACCTGTAAATTAACACTAACTCTTACAAAAGAAGCCATGAAATGAAAATTTAAGTACGAGGCTATTCTAAAGTTCTTCATAAACATCTAACTATGAACCAAACTAAAACATATAAAGTCTAAGAAGATTCACTACCTTTAAGTATTCTGAAAGAAAAACACAATCATAAATCCATCTATATCATACCTTACCATTTCTATTATGATTTCAAAGATGTAGTACTATAGGTTAGTCCTAACAAGTAGTTAAAAATTACACTCTGGGGCAGCTAGTTGGGGTAGTGGTAACAGCACCAGCCCTGAAATCAGGAGGAGCCGAGTTCAAATATGGCCCTCAGACACTAGACATTTCCTAGCTGTGTGAACCTGCCCCAAGTCACTTAACCTCAATTGCCTCAGGAGGGAAAATCACACTCCAAATCCTAAAAAATTTAATTAATAAAGCATTATGTCGATGTACAATGAATATATCATCATTTAATTTTAATTCTGTTTACACAGAATTCTAAGAAAATATGGTTAAAAAGACACTCAATATGATCTTTGTATACCAATTAAAATCACAAATACAATTAACTTTTGCTTTAGGAATTCAAAGCTCCTAGATGACTCAAGGTCCTTTTTAGTTTTAAATCTATTATCACATTATCCAAGTTTTTTTAAATGCAACTAGATCAGTATCCAGATACTGAATGAAACTCCCCCACCAAGCTGTGGAAGCCATACTGAAAAATGGCATAAGAGTTCACCTAGTTATCAAAAGCTATCTCTTTAAAAGGTTGAGATCTATTAGTGGTTTAAAACATCACAGTAGGGGGTTAATGTTGTTGTCTGACTCACTTTCATCAGTTTAAGAACCCATTAGCCCTCATTAGCATAGATGCTCCATAGGTCTTTTGAAGTCTATTTCAGCTCTAGTCTATCAAGGAAGATGGAACCTTTTTCTTAAACCTTGAAGATGGAAGTTTTTCTCCTAGCTCAAATGAGCTGAAGTCAAGGTGACCTTCCCCTGAAAATGAGATACTCCCCTTTATTCCTTTCTTCATCTAAGTCAGATAAAAGACAACTTGTTTATACTGAATGGAATGCAAAATGATTGTTTACATAAAAAATTTGAGGGTAAGCTTTCTGCATATTCATTATTTACATACATTTTGACTGTCCTAAAATCCTAGATTTAGATGTCCAATATTTTCGGTCTACTGATGAGAAAACTGAGGCACAACAAAGTTAAATGACTTCATCAGAGTAAAACCATTAGTTAACTACATCTAAGGCAATATTCTAACTCAGCTCTTCATAACTCCAAATGCAGGGCTTAACAATCTTCAAAATGAAGAGAAATTATTATTTTAAGTATAGAGGAAAATGTTTTATCACAAAATGAAAAATGAAATTAAAATTACTGAGCTTTCACTTCATGACCACCAAATTGTTAAAGATAAGAATAATCAGAAATGGAAGAGCTATGGGAAATCAGATACTAAGTTACTATTGATGGAGTTGTAAATTAGTCCAAGCATTCTGGAAAACAATTTCCAAACATTCTGGAAAACAATTTGAAATTATGCAAGAAAGATCATTTACACTCTTCATATTCTTTGATCTAGCAATCCTATATTTCTAGGCATAAATCCCAAGGAGATCAAAGGAGGATTTTATATAAACCACAATATATCCATGACAGTACTTTTCTGGTTGGGAAAAAAAAAAAAAAAGGAAACAAAATACGAACTAAATGATTTGTGCCATGTGAATATAATGCAGTTTTATTACACTAAAAATTCAGGAATTCAAAGAAACAGACTTACATAAGCTGATGCCAAGTAAGCAGAACCAAGGGGAAAAAAAATGAAAAAAAAAAAAAAAAAAAAAAAAACCACCCAATACCTGAGTTCAAAATTAATCCAATGTATAACACCTAATCCTAATGTCAGATAGCTAGATATGTACATGATAGTAGCTGTATTCTATTGTATGGTTTTATTTGACTTGTTAAAAGCATAGTACAGGGGCAGAAGGGAAGAAAATATAGGAATATTGTTGTAATGCTTTGAAAAAACATTAATAACAAAATTTTAAGATGAACTATAAGATACATATCCTTTTAGAACCATGAAGTTGTGAAAGTCCTTTAAATTTCATAAGAACAAATTGAACATTCTTCACCCTGATCTTACTTATCTCTACCTTTCCAATCTCATTTCACTTCACTCCCCCCTTCCAAGTATTAGATGGGCCAGCCATTCGGATCAATTTGCTGATTCTCACACCTAGCACTTTACATTAGGTAATGCAAAGGTATAGAGACAATTTTCTCATTCCTGGAATATTCTCCCCTCTTCAACTCCCCTTGAAATCCAAAGTCTCAAATACAATACTACTTTTCTACTTGAGAACTTTTCTGGTCCTCCCAGCTGCTAATCTTCTTCCATCCAAGAGTACTCTAGTATATATGAGTTTTGTATGTATTTGCTATATTCCTTGTTTAAGTTCCATGAGGACAGTGAATGTTTCAATTTTGTCTTTATAACCCCATTGCCTAGGACATATTAAATGCATAATAAATGTTCAAATGATTGTAAAAATAATATATTTCTGAAGATGAGTGAAGCCTTTTTTACAGCAACAAAAATTCACAGCTACATGGCTGTGCTTATTTTTTAATTTTGTTTTTTCTTGAAGGTTTTTTTTTTTTTTTTCCCCAAGGATGGGAGGAGAGATGTTTTCTTCTGCAACATGATTTTTATGGAAATGTTTTGCATAACTTCACATACACCAATTTCATAGGGAGAGAATCCGGAATTCAAAAAATTTTTTAAAAATGTAAAAAAAAATTGTTTTACATGTAAACTGGGGGGGAAATAAAAAATTTTAAATCAAACTTTCTGAAAGCATTTGACATTCAATATGAGAGGGAAGCTCCAGAGGAGGAACCTTTTCTACTAGAACTCCACTTCCTTTGCAATTCACAGCCTTCAAGTTGCCTGGGGCACTCCAGTTTGGTCAGAGGCAAAATATGCCCTCAGGACTACCTAATTTCTTAGGTAGGTAGCCTAAGTAGGTAGGTTTCTTTAACCACTATACTAAGTAAGCATGATTTGATAATATAGAATCATAAATAATGCCCAGTATACAAAAAATTGCCCAATTTAGGAACATTGTATTCTAGAAAACCATTCATAAGAAAGCTATTTAAGATCCAGAACACAGTTTCCCCATAGAAAACATATTAGGAATAATATTAATATTAATAGTATTTAGCTGTTTTATCAGTTTAGAAACGGGATCAGTATATTCATTAACTGTATGGACATATATAGTTTATGTTCATTGAATATCAAAATAATTAAAGTAAAGGGAAAGGAAACCCCTTAAAATAAGTAGCTTAAGAACAATTTTTAAAGTACTTCTTTCTACTGCAAGTAACAGGCAACTCAAAGTTATTCAGACTCAAGAAGAATTTATATCGCAATGCCTCATTTAATCAGGGTTTCATTTAATCAGGGCTTTTCTTTATAATTGAGTATTCTAAATAACTCTAACTTAATTTTATGTAACTCTTAAAAATATCTAAACTTTTCATAAAATGATATAAATTCTTCTAAAGTATATTACATACTACTTTTTAAATAGAGAATACTAAGGTACTCTTAATACATAAGCAAGAAAATAAAAGCAAGAATGCTTCAACTCTAGGATAGCAGGACAACTTTTATGTCTCGCGTCCAAATGAAGCAGTCCCTACTTGATTACGCTACGGGTCATCATATCAATTTTTGCACTGACTTATTAATGACCCTGGAATAAACCTAATAATCTTTTTGGATCCTTTTGGATTCTTTTTAAATAGTTTTGAGTCCTCTATCACTCAAATCCAATTCACTTACATGTCATGGTCATCTTCAAGAAGAAAGGACAAACAACTTCACTTTTTATTCTTTGTGCCATTCTGCATATAGGTCTCTAAAAAGTTCTTCCTATATCCTCTCCCTCCCCCCCTCTTCCTTCACACAAATTTATCAATAGCAAATCTGCAACCAGTTATTGGTAACATTCAACAATATATTACTAACTCCCTAAGGGCAGTTTTGCATAGGGAAAATCTGTTCTACAAAATGTTACTTCTTGCTACTGTCATGGATGAAATATTGAACAACTGGCCTGACTCAGTGTAGTATGTGCTGAATATTTGACTATCAATATCTAAGAATTCAGGCTTGATGATTGTAGTGCTACTGATTTTGTGATTAAAACAAAAACAAAAACAAAAACCTAACAACAGAAAGAGCAAATTCTAATTTAAATGTCCAATATTTTTAAAGTTACTAAGAGGTATACATTGATAAATGAATCTTAGATTTCTCTTCTTTGAGACCAAATAAATACCTATCATTTATAACTCTTAGCAATTATTCCTCTACTTTGGCCTCTACCAAATAATTGTTGACAAGGAGCTAGTAAAAAGTTGATACCATTCCTCTGCTTCAGGCTTATTGTACTTTAGACCTCTCTTTTGGGGAAGCAAATATAACCTACTCAAACTTCAAAAACAATGAGCCAGTTTTCAAAAGTGGAAAAATGGACACCTTAAGGTTACCTTCATCTCACAGCAAAGAGGATGACACAGGAGGAGAGCAGGCTATTTCCTCAACTCCAAAAGGATGCTGCATTTAAAATTTTACATCTAACTTCAAAAAAGGGAGTAAGAGTCAAGAGGAGAAATAAAGACAGAAAATATTACTTGCATAGTGATTATTTCAGATTACTGAATAACAGCTTGAAAAGACCTCAGAGAACATAAGTTGAATCATGTCACATTTTTCCCATTTTGGGGAAAATGTGCCACATATCTGATTAATAATGTGGGACAGTGCACATTTATATCAAAATAAGTTTTCAGATTTACATCATTAAAAAAATAAAATTCACATTGTTATATTAACAAATATTGCTGAAGAAAAAAGGTATAATAAATGCTAGAATTATATATAATATATATATATATATGTATGTATATAAAAGCTATAATAAATAAATGGAATGGGTCCATATACATCCTCAAACTACAGCAGAGTAAAGTATAAACAAACTTGGGAAGATGCCACAGTTTGGGAAAGGTGGTTTCTGAAAGGGTTGCTGTACAAAAATCAATGCAATTTCCCCATAGGTTCATGATGTAAAATTCTATAATCAAGGCTTGTAGATTTGTAATTATGGTATGTCAGCTACATTTAAACAAGAGTGTTAAAAGATTGTTAAAGTTAAACTAACACAATTGCAGTGTGAATTGTCTTAGTCTCATTCTAATCTACTGATGTCACTTTCATTTAATCAGAGGGAAACTATGGGCCAATGTCAGTGCTATTTCACATGCCCTAACACTCTATGTTCACATTAAATTTTTGTTCATTAGCAACACAAAATGGCTATATGAAGATATATTTAAGGAAGTTATTTTTAATCTATTCATTAATTCAACCAATACGACATTTCAGCTGCCCTTATTGTTAAATAAGTTGTTTTTGAAAAGTGATTAAAGCAATTTTTTATGTTAAGTGAATGGGTGCATTTTTTCTGAGAGAAAACTTTGATAATCATACAATGAATGACCACAAAAACTAGTAAACTATTTCTAGAAAATAATACTACTTAAGAAAACTATTCACATAAGTAGTTTGTTTTAAATTGCACAACAATTAACATGAATTCCCTATTTTTCTTCTTTCTTGGAGCAAATTCTTTATCAAAGCATCATTAAAATTTTAACATAAGCACCATATGGCAGAACACTGCTTTTCAAGAGGCATGTATCACCACAAAACTCACTGAAGATTTCCAAGTATGACCAAATAATATATTTATAACCAAACTACCTAGGTATTTCAGGAATCATCTGGTGAAACAGAAGTAAATTTTATCTTTACACAAACTAGAAACTAAAGTGGATGAAACTGGGAGGAAAACTTTTATAATAGAGTAACCAGATAGGTGGTACAATAGAGTGCTGGGCGTGAAGCCAGCATCTTCTTGAGTTCAAAAATTTGCCCCAGACTTTTACTAGTCATCTGACTCTGGACAAGTTATTTAACCCTAGATTGTCCCAATTACCTCATCTGTAAAAAAGTTAAGCTGGAGAAAGAAATGGCAAACTACTCCAGTATCTGTCAATAAATTCCCAAATGAAGTCACCAAGAGTCAGAAACAGCTGAAATGACTCAACAATCCATGTAACACAAATCAGAAGAATCAAAGAATGAAAATTACAAAATATGAAAGAGGGAATGAGCTCAGTAAATATCTAGTATAACCCCACACACAAAGTAAATTCCCATTATAATATATCCAACAAGGGATTATCCAGTCACTTTTATTTTATTTTTAATAATTTTTTCCAATTACATGTAATAATAATTTTCAACATTCACTACTTTTATAAGATTGAGTTCCAAATTTGTCTCCCTTCCTCTCTTCCATTCCCCCTCCAAAGATGGAAAACGATCTGATAATTATATATATACAGTCATATTAGACATATTTCCACATTTAGTCATGTTGTGAAACAAGAATCTGAACAAAAGAGAAAAAAAAAGCAAAAGGGAGAATAGTATGTTTTGATCTGCATTCAGATTCCACGATTCTCTCTGGATGTGAATCACATTCTCCATCTCGAATCTTTTAGAATTTTCTTGGATTACTGTATTGCTAAGAACTACTATGTCTATCACATTTGATCATCTTATAATCTTGTTATGACTGTATACAAGGTTCTCTGGTTCTACTTATTTCACTTAGCATCAGTTCATGTAAGTCTTTCCAGGTTGTGAGATCTGCCTGATCACTATTCCATTACATTCACATATCATAATTTGTTCAGTTATGATGGGCATCCTCTCAATTTTCATTTCTTTGCCGCTACAAAAAGCTGCTATAAACATGTGAGTCCTCTTCCCTTTTTTATGATCTCTTTGGGATACACACCTAGTAGCCGTATTGCTGAATCAAAGTATATAATCCTTGGGACATAGTTCCAAATTGCCTTCTAGAATAGCTATATCAGTTCACAACTACACCAAAAAAAAAAAAAAAAAAAAAAGAAAGAAAGAAAAGAAAAAGAAAAAAATGTAGTATTCCAATTTTCCCTCATCTTCCCCAGCATTTATCATTTTCTTATCATTTTAGCCAAAACTGAGGTGATATCTCAGTTGTTTTAATTTGCATTTCTCTGATCAATAATAATTTAGTGACTTTTTTTCATGACTATAGCTTGCTTTAATTTCTTCATCTGAAAATTGCCTGTTCATATCCTTAGGCCATTTATCAGTAACTTTCGGGTGATATTTAAAAAGGGAAAGCCATCACTATCACCTCTTAGGTAGCTCATCCCAAATTTTGACAACAGGAAGTCTTTCCAATATATTTCAATTAAAACAAAACTAAATTTACCTTTTTTTTTTTTTTTTTTTTTAAACTTGAGGTTAACTGGGATTAAATGAGTTGTGCAGGATGTATCTCACAGCTAGGAAGTTCTAAGTGTCTGAGGCCATATTTGAACTCAGGTCTTCCTGACTTCAGAGCTGATTATCCACTGCACCATCTAGCTGCCCCTAAATTTGCTGCTTTGCATCTTCTGGTTCTGTCCTCTGGAGCCAAACTAAACAAATCTTACCACCACCTGCCCCACCCCATGAAAATCTTCCAACTATTTGAAATTAACTCATGTTCATCACAGAGTCTCTTCTTTTCTTCAGCTGATTTCTTTTCAATTCCCATGATGCTCACATGGCATGAATTTAAAGCCCTTCATCATTCTGGCTGCTCTTCTCTGGATGTTTTCCAGTTTATTAATCTCCTTAAACCATGGTCCCCAGAATTGAAGCCAATATTCCAGATTTATTGAGAGAACAGTTATAATTCTTTTTTAAATTATTTTTTCTTTATTAAAGGTTTTCACTTTTTAAACCATATGCATGGACAATTCTTCAAAATTAGCCCTTGCAAAATCCCATGTTCCAATTCCCCCCCACGCCTTCCCTGCTAGATGGCAAACAATCCAATACATGCTAAACTTGGTACATGTCAAATCCATTACATGCATACTCATCCATACAACCAAAATCAAATCAAACCAGTAAAAGAGACAGAGACAGAAAGAGAGACAGAGAGAAGCAAAATACAATGCAAGCAAACATCAACAAAAAGAGTGAAAATTCTATATTGTGAACAGCACTAAGTTCCCAGTTCTCTCTCCAGGTGTAGATGGCTCTTCATCACTGAAAAATTGGAACTGTTCTGAATCATCTCATTGTTGAAGAGAGCCACATCCATCAGAATTGATCATTGTAGTGTTGTTGTTGCCGTGTATAATGAATGATATTATTCTCCTGGTCTGTTCATCTCACTTAGCATCAGATTATGTAAGTCTTTCCAAGCCTCCCTGAAATCATCCTGCTAATCGTTTTTTTCAGAACAATAATATTCCATAACAAGAGAACAGTTATAATTCTTGCTCTTTTAACTAATTTTTGGGGACAAGTCACTTTACCTCCCTAGATCTCAATTTTCTTTTCTGCAAAATGAGGAAATTAGACTAGAACAAGGATTTCAACCCTCTTTATGTCCCAAAATTCCCTGGATTCAGTTCTGAACCCTATTAATCAGCCCTTAATTGCTCAAGTGTCTATGTAATCAGATTAGCAAATCTTGCTGAAGAAAAAGATTTAGGTAGTAATACTTCCTATAAACTTTGAAAGTGGATTTCAAAACCACTAAATAAGAGCAAGCAAGAGACAGGATTCATCTATCAGATTCAGAAGTAAACTTGAAAGCATAAATGCTTTATACCAAGTGACTAAATGAGTCCATTATTCCCCAAGATTAGATTGGTATAGGGAAATACAACTATATTTTTGTATGAATGACACTGGAAGTGTGTTCCATATCTCAGACTCTTACTGTTTGTGTGTCCTTACGCAAGTCCCTCAGACTCACTTAGCATCAATTTCTATTTCTGCAAAATGGAATAATAGCACATACCCCTGAAATCAAGAGAGTCAAGAAGAATAATACCCTTAGATCATTTGTTCTGCTTCCAAACCAAAACCCATGGTCATCATTCCAAGAAGCAAACTCAGAGATGTGATCAGTCACCATGACCAAAAGTCACCTACACAAGAATGACAAATAACAAGGCATCCTGAAGGAGAGACAGGAAAGCAACAGCTTTGAGGCAAGTCATATTACTAACCCCACAGCAGATTACCACACTTCCCTCAAACCCCGATGGAGACAGCCCTGGACCCAGAGGCCAAAAGCCCCAGAATATCAGTGATTTTGCTCATGTTCCCCACCCTCCACTACTCTACTGAATAAACTCTATATCATTTCCATGATCAACATCTTCTGTTTGATGCTCAAAAGCTCCTTCATAACCTAGTACCCAGGTTATTCCTCAACACATACTCTTCAAATCTGTGATACTGGTTCTCCTGGCTTGACTGTTCCACCAACATGACACTTCATTTCTCAGTTTCAGTAATTTTCTCTGGCTATCTCCCAATGCCTAGGTTACTTTACTGAAAGCCTTCCTCAACTATTCTTAATTGTAATGATTTCCCTCGGTTAATGATTTTCTATTAATCCACCTTGTTTTGTACATATTTGCATGTTGTTTCCCCCATTAATTTGTAAGCTTCTAGAAGACAGGAACTATCTTTTGGTTTTTGTTTTTTTTTTAAATTCCCAGTGATTAAAGGTGCAGTGCCTGGCATATAATACTTGATAAATTTATTGGCTGCCTATTTACTTAAAACAAGACGTTAACAAAAGACAGTCCCCACATTCAAAGAGTTTTAATTTAATGGAGAAGACAACATGTAAACAAATATATACAAAGAGAGCTCTATATAGCATAAATAAGAAATTGTTAAAAGAGGGAAAGCACTGGAATTAAAAAGGAATTAGGGAGGCAGAACTGGGATTATAGTTGGAATTTAAAGGAAGCCAAGGAAATCAACAGTGGGAGTAGAAGAGGAAAGCAAGCAACCAGAAAAAATGCTCAAAGAAACATAAAAATAATTATGCACAAACAAGTTACATGTAAGATAAATCTGAAAGTCACCTCTTAAATTACAGATCTACACTAAAAAAGGGAAGTGATTTATTACATCACTCCTTTACAGGGATGAAATCACAAACCCAAATAGAAAGGAAATCAACAGCATCATCTCACTGAGAGCAGGGAATGAATAATTTAAAGTCATTCCTCTACCCCGGAATCAAGAATAAGCATTTAATAAAAGTCAATGGATTTTTAAGTGCACTAACTTCCTCCCACACAACACTTAGTCCCTTTTCCCACCTTAGAATGTTTACCTAATCTGTCCCATATGCCTAGAATGCTCCTCATCTCTAAATTTATGAAATTTCTTTCAACTCTGCTCACTCCACCTTCAATAAGTTTTATAAGATTCTTTCCTGATGCCTTTCTCCCAGCTACTTTCTCCTGGGGGCAAAAAAGTTTAAATTGAAGAAAGAAATGGCAATCCATTCCAGAATCTTTGCAAAAAATAAAACAAAACAAAAAAAAAACTCACAGACTATGTCCAGAAGATCACAAAGAATTGGGCAGAACTAACAACTGAATGGCTTAACAAAATCCTTGAAGGCAGGAGCTGTTTTATTTTTGTCTTTTTTTATCAACCATCCTAGCGTGATACTTGACAGAGTCCTTAAATACCTTATTCATGGATTGACTGAGACTACTATAAAAGGATTATATTACTTTTATTTTTATCTTATACAAAAAATTGTATAGTTTTTGCCCAGAAAAAATCCACCCTATTTTTAAAAAATATAAATACATGTTAGGTACCAAATCCTAAAAAAAGTATCACTTGATTAGTTTTATATGGTGTCTTTCCTTCTAAAGATTCAAAATTCATCCGGTTTATTTGTGTCCAACCTATGGCGTATAGCCTTCCTGGATTGTATTGGTCGTTATCAAGTCACAATCAGACACCATGGATCCCAACAGTGATGTCATTTTGGTCCTCTTCCGGATGAAGGGCAACTGACCCGGAGTAACTAAAATCACGTAATTTACCATAAGAAAAATCAATGTGTGTAAATCCAAGAATCCTATCTCACAATTAGAAAACTCGACTTAAGAACCTCGAAAGATGAGCCTTTTACTGCTTAATAGTCAAACATTCAATGTAAAAGTACAGTAAGGCACTAATTATAGTTTAAGTTAATGAGTTCAGATTTTCTCTCCTTTTCTTGCACTGCTCTTCCTCAGGTTGGCACACGTCACGATGATACTCCTTTGCCAATAATGAATAATACATTGTGACTCAACAGACCAGGGTTGGGAGCCGGGGCCTTTTCCACAACTGGTTTATCTTTTATCTCAAAGTACTCAATTAAAGAATGATCTTAACCGTTTGGAACCTTGTTAACAGGACTCTACCGAGGCCGCTGCATCCCAACGCAAAAGTCGCTTTCCTTGGGCAGCTGTTTAATAGCACCGCGCGGCCGGACAGGACACGTGTGACACCGGACTTAAAAGCAGATTTGGGGGAAGGAGAAATTGGGAGACGCCCTGGAAGCCAACCCCGGATTCCTGCAGCACTGAGGGTGCCAGTTCTGGGCTGGGCCCTCCCTAGACTTCCGAACGCCCGGATCCGTCTTCAGACCGGCGGCGGACGAAAGTTGGAGGGCACCCTAAAATTCCCAGAGAAGCCAGCCTCTCCAAAGAACTTTCTCCCAAGTTCAAGAACTGAAGGAGTGTGCAGGCCCCGAGGCTCCGGGCTGGGCCCAGGAGCCAGCTCCAGGCCTCGGGATAGCCCCGCCCCCTCAAGGGGGACTGGGATGGCGCGAAGAAATCGAGTCCCAGGGAGGAGGGCTGCGCGTCCCTTCCACGCCCCCTGCCCGAGGCGCTCCGTAATTCGGCCCCACCCGAGCCTCCCGCTCGAGATTCAGCACCCGCGAAGGGGAGGGGAGGGACGGGGAAGGGAGGAGGGCGAGGCGAGGACCTCCGTCCCACCCCCTCGGGTTGGTCCCCGCCCCTCCATCGGCACTGGGCAGGTAAGATGTCCGAAGACTAATGGCACAGGCCATCGGGCCCGGCCTCGGCCGGGCCTCCCGACCCCGGGCCAAGCCCGCCCAGCCGTGAGGGAAGCACTGAGGGAGACGTTGGCACTTACCTTTTCACGACCCCTGTCTTGATCTTGATCTGTCTCACGCGAGGATCAGCCATGGTCTTCCACTGAGCGCTGGCAGGAGAGCGGAAAGTCGGGACTCACTGATGGGAGGAGACCGGGCACGCCGAAACCGGTTATGTCCGCTAATCCGCGAGGCCCTGTGCGCATGCGCTGGTTCGGCTGCGGCCTGAGATCTCTCTGCGCGTGGCTCCTCCTCCACCTCTCGCCTCGCGTCTGACCAATGGGAACTTGGGCACAGGTGGAAAGGCAACACGGCCCCGCCCTCCGTTGCTAGCGGGCCCTTTCTTCGCTCAGGTAGCGTGGTCTGCAGTGGGCGGGGCAGCCCCTACGTGTGTGTTTCCCAAACTGTGACGTCTTAGCCTCGTACTCCCCCTCTCCCCTAAAGGCACGGGTTGCAAGGGATGCTTTTGTATCCTTATAAGCAGACTAACTTGGAAAACTTTTGAAAAGATGGTTTACATTTTCATATGCTTAAATACTTTTCTTAACTATTTACAGTTGTTTATCCCAGTATATATGACATACTATGTAAACATGGAGTACATGTAGGCCCTACTATATACTCTAGTATTCTGTAGTATTGTATCACATATGTATGCTCTATATCATATATAGTTATGCTTTTCAACTGTGGAGTTCTGCAACTAATGTCGGAGTCAAGAAAAATTTGCCAACAATAAAAAGTATCAGATATACCATGAGAACTTAATTATGTAAAAATAAACAAAGCATCCATCTCTTTAGTATAGAGGTTTGCTTTGGTCTTTAATAAATGGTAAAATTATATGTATGCCAGAGCATTGTTTTAAAATAAATTTCTTTATGATTTATTATCAGCAAATGTTTGATTTGTATAACTATTTTATACACCGGTGTAGCTCCCATCTGAAAATCTTTTGGGCAAAAAGAGGTCTCCAAGTAGGAAAAGGACCTGCTATATAGTACCACATAATATAACTATATGTTTTATGTAGTACATCACATGGGTGTTTACATAGAATCTACATGTGAATGTATCATATTTGTGTAGTGTATCTATATGTATTTGTGTGTATATGTATAGTGTATATACATTTATCCATATATTTATAAGTATGTGTTTTATATATATGTATATGGGGCTATATGTCTTAGAGGGTGTAGAGGGAGCATACTTGAAACAAGGTTCCACCTTCTACAAGAGCGTATTATATATATATGTGTGTGTGTGTGTGTGTGTGTGTGTGTGTGTGTGTGTGTAGTATGTACTAATAAGAGTATGTGAATAATATATATTTATATATTTTATATGTCTATGTATTGTTGGGGCCAAATGTTGTGACCCTGATCTCTTAGAATCAGCCAGAGTCAGGATAAGCAATCTTTATTCTTGGTCTTTTGGGGTCACCATCAGGGGATCAGATCCAGCAATCTCCACACCTCCTTCCTTTCTCTCCACCACCAAAGGAATGATCCTTTTCCTCTTCCTACTCCATCCACTGACCTCACTTCCCCTTCTTTGTCCACACCCACCGATGGAGCCAGCACCGAATAGTTGGGGAGGGTCATCCTTCAAACATGGTAATAGAGAATTGTCCAATTGGTAATTAGCCTCATGTGCCAGGTTACCTTGCATCTGCTCATTTATAGCCCTTGACAATGTATAGAGAATATAAATACTATATATACTTTTATATACTATGTACCACATAAATAATAATAGTTTAACTATAAATAAGTAGATAATATATACCAGTGGTCCTCAAACTTTTTAAATAGGGCCAGTTCACTGTCCCTCAGACTATTGGAGGATAGGACTATAGTAAAAACAAAAGCTCACACTCTGGCTCCGCCCCTCAGCCCATTTGCCATAAGCCCGACAACCACATAAATGTCCTCAGCGGGCCTCTTATGGCTCTCGGGCCTTAGTTTGAGAACATTTACTCATTGCCTACTATGTACCAGGCATTGTGTTAAGTTCTAGGGATAGGTTGGGGCTTTTTAAATTATTAATAGTAGGAAATACTAAACTTCATTAAGAACAGAGTTTCTCAAACTTTGTCTCTTAAAAATTGTTGAGGACCCTAAAGAATTTTTGTTTATATTGGTTAAATCTATCAATGTATACTGCAATAGAAATTATAACTTAGTGTTGTTATGAAAATAATTTTGACTTAATGAACCTTCTAAAAGGGTCTTGGAGAACTTCAGGAATCTCAGTTCTACATATTGAGAACCACTGAATTAGAAGCTAGAGAAAAAGATGTATTTTTAAATTTTCCATTCAAGTTAATTAACCCTCTTAAATCTAAAGTAGACTCTCAGTATAGATCATAGTATGCCTACATCCCATAAGTTATTCCTAAAAAATCTACCTCTTGAAGGTAGAAGACTGCCAGTGTTATTCAGATATCAGTACTGGACTTAATTTGGCTCTCTCTGCATGTCCATCTGTTATCCCTCTTGATACATAACCATCTATCTTCTACTTACAAACTGAATATATGTAGTCTTCTGTTCAATTTGTTCCCCAGGTATTTCCCTTCCTATGCTTTGAAGACCAATTCAATTGTTACTTTCTCCATGAAATCTTCCTTGAAAGAACAACCACAAGATTTGCAGTCAGAGAATCTGGATTCAAATTTGCAATCTGCTACTATGTGACTTTGGCCAAGCCACATACGCCCTATGACCCTCTACTTCCTTATCTGTAAAGAGAAGATATTAGACGGGATCTCTTATTAGATTGACTACAATTCTAAAATCAGTTAAGTGGGAATTAATATTTATGTAGGCCTTAAGAGCCAACACAGGGAACACAAGTATTATCCAAGTTGGACATACTAGGAAACTGATGACAAAAAACATTGGGTGACTCATTTAAGATCATAAAAGTAATAAGAGAATGAGTGGAGATTCAAATCCAGATCTTACTATTTGCAACCATTCCTCCATTCAACATGGCTTCTCAGGGTAAAAGCCTTCCAATTCAGACCACATGAAGCACTTTGTTTTAGAGTCTCAATGTTGTCCTGATAGAATACTATGCAGATTCTGATTATCTGGATTTCGTCCCTACATCTCTCCTCCATTTATTCATTTCACTCTTCTCATCCTCCTCGTAACTTGGCTTACAATTTTGTCTCTCATTAAATGACTAATGATCTATTAACTGCCAGATCCAATGGCTTTTTTTTAGTCCTTAAGACATTTTGACTTCTCTACAGCATTTAATTTTGTCATCCTCTCCCCCTCTTCTAGAATCACTCTCTTGCCTAGATTTTTATAACCTGGTTCTCTATTTTGGTTCTCCTACTAATGTTCCTCAGTCTCTCTTGATGACTAATCATCCTTGTTCTACTTGCTATTTGTGGATGTACCTTAGCACTCTGATCTTCACTCTCTCCATTTTTTCTGTATTCTCTTGGGAAATTCATTAATTCACATGAGTTCAGCTATTACCTCCATGCAGATTAATCCCAAATCATATATACAGCCCCAGTCTCCTTCATAAACTCAAGTTTTGTACCTCCAACTGTCTATTAGGTATTTCCAGCTGGATGTCCCACAAGCATCTCAAATTTATCTCCCCTCTTTTTGACTTCCCTATTTCTGTTGAAAGTAGCACCATATTTTTAATCATCCAAGTTAAAGCTATTATTATTATTTAAATATAAAAAATCATCCAACTTTTCAGCATGTAAAATGAATGAATTTCTGCTAAGATGTAGGCCTCATAATCAGTCATGACCAGTGTCTTATTTACACTCTTCATTTAACAAAGGTTAAATTCAACAGAAACATGTATTAAGCATCTTCTTGTGACAAACTATTCTAGATCTGGAAACTAAAAAATAAATTTAAATAGCCATTCTCCCCTGCTCCCAAAAACTTACATTCTATAGACTAGGCAGCATTCTATAGAAGCAGACTAAAGTGTTTGGGCTTCCCATTTTAGAAATTTTAAGAAACTTTAAAATTATACTAGTCTGAAGTCTTTGTACTAATATGAGAGAAGCTTTATCAGCCTTTCTTAATCAATTTTTAAACAGAATCCTTCTCCCCTTTTTTCAACCCAGCCCAGGAAAGGACTCCTGCCTAATATAATTTTGAAGATGAATAGAAAAGACTAAGAAGTCCCACTTTGATCCACTTTGACCAGATTTGGATAATCTTCAGACTAAGAGGAAAAAATGAAGACTTTTTGATTATGTCAATTAATGGAAATATCTCAAGTTTACCTTTGACTTCCTAGAAAAGAGAATTCTTTTTTTTTATGCATGAGTAATTTTTTAAATAATATTATCCCTTGTATTCATTTTTCCAAATTATCCCCCCCTCCCTCCACTCTCTCCCCCCGATGACAGGCAATTCCATACATTTTACATGTGTTACAATATAACCTAGATACAATATATGTGTGTAAATACCATTTTCTTGTTGCACATTAAGTATTAGATTCCGAAGGTATAAGTAACCTGGGTAGATAGACAGTAGTGCTAACAATTTACATTCACTTCCCAGTGTTCCTTCTCTGGGTGTAGTTGTTTCTGTCCATCAGTGATCAACTGGAAGTGAGTTGGATCTTCTTTATGTTGAAGATATCCACTTCCATCAGAATACATCTTCATACAGCATTGAAGTGTACAGCGATCTTCTGGTTCTGTTCATTTCACTCAGCATCAGTTGATGTAAGTCTCTCCAAGCCTCTCTGTATTCCTCCTGCTGGTCATTTCTTACAGAGCAATAATATTCCATAACCTTGATATACCATAATTTACCCAACCATTCTCCAATTGATGGGCATCCATTCAACTTACAGTTTCTAGCTACAACAAAAAGAGCTTTGGCACATACAGGTCCCGAAAAGAGAATTCTTAAAGAGAATGGTCAGAGACTGAATGGTTTTAGGAAAATAATTCTCCAGGAGTTTACTGAAAATTAAGTGATTTTTGTTCTATGGTAAAATGAAATGTTCATTGAACTTCACCCTGAAGACTAGAATTGTTTTATCAAATTGCAGAATTTTTTCTATTGTCTAAGAATGCCATAATTGCAAAAAAATTATAATTATAAAATTAATTAAAAAAAAGAAATTTTCATTCTCTTGGAATACTTAGTTCATCTTCTGTTATATTTGTAAGCATAAATTCCTAGAATAGAATAATCATTAAACCAAATAGAATAAAAATCATGTTGAGTCAGGCTTTGCCTAAAATGCAGCATATAAAATTTTTTCCCACCAAAAAAATATGAAGCCCTGGTCTGAGGAGCAGTTTTCAAATCTAACACTTCTACCTAGTAGCCATGTGATTTGGGACACACATTTAATGTCCATGAACATCAATTTCTTCATCTGTAAAATGAAGAGGTTATACTTAGTCAGGAGTCCTTAATCTTTTTCTATATCATGAACCCCTTTGATAGTCACATGAAGCCTGGGGCCTTGTTCTCAGAATAGTTTTAAATATTTAGGATAAAATAAAGATTACAAAGGAAACAAATTTTATTGAAATGCTATAATCAAAATGCCTTTAAAAAATAAATTCACAGACCCCCCCATGTTAAAAAACTTCAAATGAAATAATCTCTAAGGTATCTTCCTATTCTAGATCTATGATTCTAAATTACACAGGGCAATTTGAGAAGGTATGATGAATGAAAGGATACATTTTGTTTGTTTTTGTTTTCTTTTGTTTTTGCTGAGGCAATTGGGGTTAAGTGACTTGTCCACGGTCACAACTAGGAAGTGTTAAGTGTCTGAGGTCAAATTTGAACTCAGATCTTCCTAACTTCAGGACTGGTGCTCTATCCACTGTGCTACCTAACTGCCTCAATAGGTGTTTTTTTGTTTTTTGTTAATACCCAGATGGAGAATCTTAAGTTACTCCATTAAAAAAAAAATTATGTCATTATTATTTACATATATCTCACCCAATAAGGAATCAGAAAATTTGGTCTCTTGTCCTTATTCTGCCACAAACTGGGTCACTCTGGGTAAGTTAGTCTAATTAGATAGACCTTAGTTAACTGATCTGCAAAGTGAAAAAAACTGGACAAGATGTTTTCTAAGCTCCCTCCACCTCACTCTGGAATTTTGTCATTCCAACTTATCTTAAGGATAAAGTGAGAAACACCTATAAAGAATCCCATCCTTTTCCTGCTGTCAGAAAATATATTCTCTAGAGTGATGAAGCGATCCCATTTCTACTTCTTCATTTCTTAATAATAGTAGTTCTTCATTTTCTACCAGTTGTTCTGTTTGATGTAGAGCCACAAACATCAGTCTCTTAGAATCCTCTGGGGCTATCCCTATCTTTTTGTATATTGTCTTCCCTCATTGGATTATAAGCTCTTTGAGGGAAAGAACTGTCTTTAAAAAAAAAAGATATCCCTAGCACTTATTGTAATGCCTGCCACATAGCAGGTGTTTAACAAATATTTAATAACTATTGACTAGTCCTTTGGTCATGTTTGGCCAGGTTGAATTTTTCAAACATCTCTTTCACAAAATTTTTACATTCACACATCTAATATTCTGCAGATGTTATTCTTTACTCCAGAAAAGAATGCTTTGATCTGGTCTTCCCACTTTTACATGTCAATACAAGTTCCTAACTTCAAAGCCCAACAAGACCTCCATTGAACAACCTTTGCCTGTGGGTTTTTCAATTGGAGTCTCCTCTGTACATTTGCATTTTTACCCTTGCATCAGGGTTCCTTGTGATAGCAAGTCCCTGCTTTAAACTGCAGGAGAGAAAAAATTCATAATTGCTTTACTAGAACCCTCACTCAGAAAATCAGGAAGCTGTCTATAGTGAAGAACCCAAATAGCTGACACCAACTCATCACTAGCAAGTCACTATGGCAGGAAGTGTTATTACTGTTTTCAGAGAAATGATCAGTACCATGGCTACCGCCAGTGGTACCTTTAAATAGCAATAATGTGGTTCTACACTAAGGAAAACAACTGAGCCCAAAAGGTAGACTTCATTTCATTGCCATTAAAGCAGTATTTGAGGAGAGAAATTACTGCACTCATTACCTTTTCCCAAAACTCAGTTTTCTTCTTAAATTCTCTATATTGAAGATACCATCATTTTTCTTGTCATCCAACTTCATAACCTAGAAGACTTCCTCAACACTTTACTAACAATTAATTGTCAAGTCTTATGAATTCCAATTCTCTTCATCCATCCCCTTATTTCTGCTTATAGGATCATCACCCTAGTGAGGCCCTGATTACATTTCTCCTGGACTATTACAATAGCTTCCTAATTGTTCTCTCTGAATCTCTGACCATGTTATTCCCTACTTAAGAAGCTTTGTTAGCTCCCTAGTGTCCCTAAGAAATATATAAATTTTTCAATCTGGAATTTAAAATACCTGACAATATTGCTTCAATCTGTCTTTTCTAGTTAGTCACACATTATTCTCCATTGAACATTCTGTGTTCCCATAAAATAACATTACTTGCTGTTGATAGTCACAAAATCCCATCTTCCATGTCCATGCCTTTGAACTGATTATCTTCTTTGATTTCCCATGCCTGGAATGGGAAATGCCTTTCTTATTCCTACCTCCAAAACATAATTCAGATGCCATCTCAAAGAAGAGGTTTTGCCTGATTTCCTGCCCACACCTTAAGTTGTTAGTGGCTTTCCAAGTTTCTTTGCATGTGTTTTATATGTATATGTGTGTTTATATGCATACATACATATACATATATGTATGTATGTGTATGTGTGCTTATAAATAGCATATTCTTAGCCCTGCCCCATTGTAAGTCCCTTGAAAGCAAAAACTGTTTTGTTTTTATCTTTTCAACCCCAGTACCTAGCTCAATGCTTGGCATATAGGAGACCCTTAATATTTCTGAGTTAAATTTGTTAAATATCTCAGAATGGTTGAGGAGAAAGAGTTCTTAAGTGATATAGGAAATCAAAGTGCTGTCCTTAGACTCAGGAAGATCATGGTTCAAATTCTTCCCATGACACTCATGAACTCTGATTATAACTTTGAGCAATTCTGTTTACCTCTCTGAGAATCCACTTCTTAAAGTATAAAATGCAGATACCATTTATACTGTATGCCTCAGTGTAGATCATCATATACATGTTAGGGGTTATTAGATTTAATGATTAGCTAATTTCTGCATTTTTAGGCTTTATAGATTTTTCCACAGACTAAGACCTAGAATATTCTACAGAATATTAGTACACTGTTTGAATACCAGAGGACAATTTCCTGTGACCTAGAAATAACTCCACCTCTTTTGACACACTAAGATCTATAGCATTATAGCATATGCTTTCAGTCATTAAAACAATTGACATCCTGTCAATAATAACTAATTGAAAAGATTGGCAGCCCAGTAAATAGAAGGATCTCCATCATGCCCTCACTAAGGTGGACCATTCCCCTCCAGATATATAAAGGAGATCCAATTAAATTTACTTCCCTTCCACATGGTCTCCCAAAAAGGGAAAGAAGGTTCTTAGAAAAATGAAGCAAACAAGTATCTATTTAGTCAGCACCTACTATGTGCTAGGCACTGTACTAAGCACTTTACAAATATTTTGTTTGATCCTCACAACAATCCTGAAAGTAGGTGCTTTTTTTATCCCCTTGTACAGCTGAGATAACTGAAATAGAAGTTAAGTGACTTGCCTGGGTTACACAGCTAGTAAGTGTCTGAAGCAGGGTTTCTGCTCAGGTCTTCATGACCATAAATCCAATGCTCTACCTATTGCACCATTAGCTGCCTCTTTTAGGGGAGTACGATTAACATTCCTATTAGAAAAGCTTTCAGCACTATGGTTAGTGATAGGAGTCCTCAGGTTTAGCATTAAGGTGGAAAGAAACTAAGGAACGAGTGTTGCTGGACTGCTGGGAGGCCATGTGATGGGAGGACTGTGTTGATAGCATAGGTGCACATTAGCTGTGGATGTAATGTAGAAATAATGTTATTTCTTGCTGGCGAATTTAGTAGGCTAGCCAACTAGTAATTTGGGTATTTGCAGAAAGAAATTAAGACCTAGAGGAGTCATTGGAGTTTGGGAAGAATACTGAGGCATTCATTGGCTACGTGTATAGCAGAGAAAATCTACTGAAGCAGATATTTTTTCATACCCTTTGCCCAGTGTCCCATGTAGCAGGTAGGGAGCTAATGAAAGCATCTCTGTCTATCCTTAGGTTGTATGATGTCTTATGGCAACACTTGAAACTAAGGAGTAATTTTTCCGGGATCTAGACTGTCCTGGGCTTTCAAAAACAACCCTCACTACATTTCTGATCCAGCGCTTTTTTCTAAGCTTCCATCCCATCATGCTAAGAATGTGTTAAAAAACCCAGGCATAACAGAAAATAATTTCTTAGTATCATTCCCATAAAATACTGCAGTCTTCTCTTTTAGCTCCATCTTCCCTTCTATATCTTGCTGGGCACAGATTCAGTCTCTTATTCTAGCCCCAAAGTCCTTCCAAACTTCCTGAAAGGAATACAAGCTCTAAGTAATACATGTTCACTCTTCAGAAAGTACCAGGCTACCCCAAAAGGTTAAGTTCACTCCCATGGAGTACTCAGACATATTATACAAACCAGCACCATTGGAACAATGACATAAACTATATTAATAGACGCTTGTTGCTATATTTGTTTATAAAAATATTCTTCAGTGGTTTCATATGTATGTGTATTCAGTCTTCCTTAGATTATAAGCTGTTGGAGGGCAAGAACTATGACTCCTTTTTCTATAATAAACCCTATTCGCCAAATGGGAAACACATGCATATATACATTTATATACACATTGGACATTAAATTCAATAAACACTATTATTTGACTGACCAACACATTTTAAATGACAGAACAAACCATACAATATTGGAAAATGACAGTAGCAGATGGAAGAAATTAAATATAGCATAGTCAGAATTAAAATGTATCCTTTTGATTAAAGGCATTATGCAACCCAAAATGCAAAGAGATAATAATATAGACAGCACTAACAGCTACAGCAACAAAGCAAAGGATTCTGTGTATGTGTGCTCACTCTGGAAAGGATTAGAATTTAATGACAAGCTTCTTTCAACTAGACTTACTTCAGGCTCACAGTCAGGAACTTCATATCCTCTGACATAAAGAAAAACTATGTATAATGTGTATATGTATGCTTGCATATTTGTTGATCTTATCTCTTTTGGAGGAAAATTATAATTCTAGAGAAACATTTTCAGAATAGAATTATGCAACTCTTGAGTCATTTTGGTCATGTCTTACTCTTCCCAATCTCATTTGGAGTTTTCTTGGCAAAGATACTAGAGGGGTCTACCATTTCTTTCTCCAGATCATTTTAGAGATGAAGAAACTGACATAAGCAAGGTTAAGTGACTTGCTCAGGATCACACAACGAGTACATGTTTGTGGTCAGATTGTAACTCAGGGAGGTGAATCTTCTTGATTCCAGGCCCAATTCTATTGGGATTCTATTACACCATCTAGAATTAGGTAAGGCATTATTAAACAGCTTCAAATGTTACCAATTTGGATCCGTTCAATTTCTTTCTTGAGTTTTCTAAAGGTATAGTTTCCTTGAATGACTATATCTTTCCCAATATCCTAACCAACAAGGAGACAGCTGAGGAAAAATATATTTTACTTTCTTCTTTTCTCTGATATCCAGTGCTCTGTGGCAGCTCTTGGTATCATCCTAGCATCACAAAGAGTCAGTTTTCTAGTAGGTATTAAGTCTATTGTTTTTCTTTTTTTTTTTAATTAATTTTATAATTATAACTTTTTTTTGACAGTACATATGCATAGGTAATTTTTTACAACATTATCCCTTGTACTCCCTTCTGTTCCGAATTTTCCCCTCTTTCCCTCCGCCCCCTCCCCTAGATGGCATGCAGTCCCATACATATTAAATATCTTATAGTATATCCTAGGTACAATATATATGTGCAGAACTGAATTTTGTTGTTGTTGTTGTTGCAAAGGAAGAATTGTATTCGGAAGCTAAAAATAATCTGGGAAGAAAAACAAAACAAAACAAAAATGCTCACAGTTTACACTCATTTCCCAGTGTTCCTTTTCTGGGTGTAGCTGATTCTGTCCACCATTGATCAATTGGAATTTGATTAGCTCTTCTCTATGTTGAAGATATCCACTTCCATCAGAATACATCCTCATACAGTATCATTGTTGAAGTGTATAATGATCCCTTGGTTCTGCTCGTTTCACTCAGCATCAGTTGATGTAAGTCTCTCCAAGCCTCTCTATATTCCTCCTGCTGGTCATTTCTTACAGAACAATAATATTCCATAACCTTCATATACCATAATTTACCCAATCATTCTCCAATTGATGGACATCCATTCAACTTCCAGTTTCTAGCCACTACAAAAAGAGCTGCCACAAACATTTTGGCACATACAGGTCCCTTTCCGCTCTTTAGTATTTCTTTGGGATATAATCCTAATAACAGCAATGCTGGGTCAAAGGGTATGCACAGTTTGATAACTTTTGGGGCATAATTCCAGATTGCTCTCTAGAATGGCCGGATTCTTTCACAACTCCACCAACAATGTATTAGTGTCCCAGTTTTCCCCACATCCCCTCCAACATTCATCATTATTTGTTCCTGTCATCTTAGCCAATCTGACAGGTGTGTAGTGGTATCTCAGAGTTGTCTTAATTTGCATTTCTCTGATCAGTAGTGATTTGGAAAGGTATTAAGTCTAAGATGAGAATAGGGTTCAGATACATTGGTACTAAGACATTGGTTCTGAGGCTCTTCATCACTCTAAGGCCATGTGTTGAGACACCAGAAATAGCACTTGGGGTTCAAAAACATTCTAGTTACATCATGAAATTTCACTAAAATTTTATTTCATATTACCTAACAGTTTAATATGATAAAGCCTCAATTTATATTTCTGACTAAAATATCAAACAAATTATTTATTTATAAATTATTATATATAAATATATTATATATAATATATGTTATATATTTATAAAGAAGAATAAAGAAATCATGGACCATCAGCTTGGACAATTCATCCAAACAACTAGTCAATTCAATCAATGTCAGTGATCAAATGTGTTGTTTGGTATAATTGTTTTCCTTGAAAATCCTACATTTGCCTGATATATTGAAATTTTAAATAGACAGTGTAATATATGAATAAATCTATCAGATTATTAAAGAAAAACATCACTGACTTTAAAATATTAAAAAAAAAATCCTACGTTTGCTTCCAGGAAAGAAAAAGAACAAGTGAATTGGAAATGAGTGACTTATCTGCATCATGATCCCAAGGAATTTGAGGGGGAGGGGAAAACCCTAAGACTCTTCACCAAGAGTTGCTCTATCAGCCTGAGTCATTTTAACTTCCACAAGCCAAGCTTGCTTTACATATGCCATATCTGAGCTTACTCTTTCAGCAAATTATCTTTCCCCATTCCTTTTGAATCAAATTTATTTTCCTTGGTTGAAGATTTCTTGGCTACCCTGTTGGTATTAAGGTAAAGTCATCTATTCTTCCAAATCCAGTTTAAAACCCTTGTCCAGTCAATATGTATGTATCTGAACTCGGTAAACAACTAAGCTTTCATGTGAGCTACATGTATAGTTAAACCTGCTATCACAACTAAACAGGAAACCATTCCAATAATATTGAGCTCCCTGTGTATGTAAATCTCAGCTGTATATAGCTTAAGGCTTTTAAATGGAAGAAACTATAAAGACTTATAGAGTTTTAAAAATAGAAATTCTGTTGTTCATCCTGGGCAGCTATTGTCTCATTATATAAACAACTCAAACATCTGAGTCATATTGTTCACAGATGACAAAGTCTGACTTTCACATGATAGAATTTGAAAAAAATGGTTTGAGGATGGTGCCACATAAGTGCATGGGAGTTTTATGCATGCTTCAAAAGGAGAACATATCCCTCCTTTTGTCAGTGATTTACAGAGGACCTGACTTAGAGCTGAACAGATATTTGATGTAACAACTCATTGTTCTGACACATATTGCAATCATGATGAGCAGTTTTTAATGCATCAGGTTACACTAGTTCAGCCCATGATCTCACACCGTGTAACATAAATTTTGTTGAAAAAAGTGACATAATATGACACTAACTTTTAAATACCCACACTATTTTATTAGATCACATACCTTTTCTCCATGAATTCCTAATTTAAATCTCAAGCAAGCAGACAGAAATGGAGTGACTTAGTATCTACAAAACAGCATAATTATCTTGTGTGATTTCTCACATTTCTACCTATAGTCAATGATTCTGTTCCATTTTTATGTTGCAATGCATGAACAATGTTAATAGGCATATTTTTTGTCACCTGACATTAGAATTTTATCCAAGGCCAATCACAAAACAATTCAAAAATGTTTTGGATGGTGGAATAAAGATAAAATCTTTTAAATGTTTACTTTTAGTTACACATGACTGTTACATTTGGAACTGTCACAAAACTGTAATAACTACTTTAATCTTATCTTCTCCATGACATTTTTATTTCCTTCAATAAGATGATTTTCTGGGGTGTGAAATAAATTTCACATACATATCCTAACACTAATATTGATAGTTAATAAGACACTAAGAATAGAATTTTATAATGTAACATATGTAATATATGTATAAGTAATAAGTTACATCATATGATAGTATAATGATAGACAAATAATTGTCAATAAGCATTGACAAAAATAGTTCATAAATATTTTTTACTTAATTCTCCACCACTATAGATCCCAAAACATAATATTTTTCTTGTTTCTGTATTATTTTTCAAAATTATTTTCCATGCATTAGTATAACAATCTTCAAAGCTAGGAACTTGTTCTAGGAGTAGTAATATAAAAATGGATATTTTCAAAGTGATCTGTGAGTTTCATTAGAGTTTCATGGAGCTATTTCTCAAAAGTTAGACTTTAAAAGTGTTTTTGTTCTGATGGAAGTGGAAATCTTCAACATAAAGAAGATCCAACTCACTTCCAGTTGATCAATGATGGACAGGGGTAGCTGCACCCAGAGAAGAAACACTGGGAGGGGAATGAAAATTGTTAGCACTAATATCTGTCTGCCCAGGTTGCATGTACCTTCGGATTCTAATGTTTATTGTGCAACAAGAAAATGATATTCGCACACATGTATTGTACCTAGACTATATTGTAACACATGTAAAATGTATGGTATTGCCTGTCGTCGGGGGGAGGGAATAGAGGGAGGGGGGGTAATTTGGAAAAATGAATACAAGGGATAATATTATAAAATATATATATATATATATATAAAATAAAAAAAAAAGATTATATAATCACAGCAGCTAGAATTTCCATACTATTTTAAGATTCACAAAGTACTTTGCATTTGTAATGTCGATTGATCCCCAGCACACTGGCAAAAGGTGAAGATCCTGAGTTTTAGGCTAAGTGACTTGCCAAGGGTTAATACAATTAGTAAGTGTTTGAGCAGGACTAAAACCTAGGACCTTCTGACTCTTAATTTAGTATTTTATATATTGAGCCACCTTAATGCTTCTATTAGCTATGTAAAACATTATAAACCTATAAAATAAACCTATAAATACTGTAGGTGTGAATTTGTAATAGTATTAGTATTTTTGCAATACCATATTTTGATATAAATTATCTCTTTTGCTTCTTAAAATTTTTTTGAGGTAGGTGCTAAAGGTAATTTCATCCCTATTTTATGAGTAAGGGAACTGATATTTAGAAAAGTTGTGCCCTTTCCATAGCTACATAGTTAAGAAGTATTAAAAGTTGAATTCAAATAAAAGCTTTCTTGACTACAACTCCCATTTGTTCTCTATTATGCCATGCTTTCTCTTATATAGCATAGTGAATAGAACAAATCTTAACCTGAGCTCTGCATAAATATGTAGCTACTTATGTAAATGCCAGTATATGTTCATGTAGAGTATATAGATATTTCATGTATGTTTTCCTCATGTATTATATAAATGTATACATTCATGTATATTTCTGTGTTTATATGTGTGAATATATGAATGCTTATGTACAAGTCTAGATATATATATATATATATGTAGATATATATATGAGAAAAAACTTACATGTAGACACATATATAAAGTACATTTGTGTGTGCATGCATGTGTATTCACAAAAATGTATTTCAGTATAATTGATTTCCTTGGAAAACTTATGTATTTCATCTTATGTGCTTAAAAAAATTATTCTGAAAAAGGGAAAAAAAAAAAAAGTGTTTTTGTAAAATCACTAGTTTTTTTCATATTTTAGGTTTGCATAAGGATATTATTTTAAACTTTTTTCTTTTATGTTCCTTGTTCTAGTTCTTTTCTCATCTCCACCTAAAGGGATGCATTTGCTTCTAAGGGCAATCAAGCACCACTAAAAAAAGTATACTCTCCTCAAATATTATCTGTAGCATAAACCCTACTATAGGTTTTGTTTTTTTTTTTTTTTTTTTTTTTTTTTTTTACTGTGGCTCAGTGAGGAAGGAAAGCAATGTTGTAAGACTTCCTAGAAGATCAGTTCTAGTTTTGATACCCCATTATTTGTTTGTGTTATTATTGCTGTCATTGTAATAGTCATTATTGTTATTTGAGATATTCCTTAGATTTGAGCTGAATTTTTAGATAGGGAAAGGATTTAAAAGTCAACTTTTCCAGTCCCCTCATTGTAGAGGTGAGAAAAAATGAAGTTATTTCAGAAGCTGAGAGGAGTTTGAGTTGACAGCACTTAGACCAGGAATTAACTTTGTAAAGTAAAAGAGCAGAGCTAAAGTTTGGAATAATGGGTTCGCTGACTCCAAACCTAACATTTTTTCCACCTTACCAAACTGTCTCTCTTGAGTTTGAGTTACTAACTAGACGAAAATATTGTAATATCTCATGATTTGTTGGTAATTCAGAACTGGAGCTTAAATAAGAAATGGTTAATGCTTGAGGCACAGATTTTGAATATTGACTCTGTGAACTAATAATTGAACCCTAGAGGAGAGAATATTCAATGACACATGATGATAATCATAAAGTATTTGAAAGGCTGTCTTTCTTTCAAGTAGAGCCAGACTCATGTTGGATTAAACTAGGTGGTCACTGAGATTCCTTCTAACTCAAATTCCAGGATCTTGTTCTTTGATTCTGCAAAGCTGAGGGATATGACAATGGTAGCTAAGAACAAGAATGTAATTAAAGAGCAAAGAAGGCCAATGACTCTGGTGAACATCTACTTTAAGTCATCAAGAAAAGGAGCCAGCAAAGAAGAGGAAAAGTAATTTAATTAGAAAAGTTAGAAGAGAACCAGGAGAGTATGACATTTCAGAAGTCAAAGGAAGAAAGAGTATTCAAGAGGGGTGATTTTACTTAGATGCATCAATCTGTGTTTTCATGTAGGTATTTCTTGTACCATGGAAGATTGCAACCCTTTCATCATATCATTCTGTGAGATTCTTTTCAATTTATTCTTTTCTTAAATCTTCGATAGAGAATCCTAATGCACCAAATGTCTTCTTCTATTTTAGCCCTATATAGCACTTAACTGTCTTTCAGTCATCTTTAATTCTCAACACGTGAGCATTCTGCTTCCTTTTCCAGTCATTCCCTTGAATATTTTTTCTTTTGTCAATCATTTATTAAGTGTCTACTGTGTGTCAAGAATTGTGCTGGGTGTTAGGAATACAAAATCAAAACTGAAATACAGGACTAGATTTTAGGGATAAAATTTGGGCTCAGTGTATAGGTTTGGGAGTCATCTATGTAGAAATGATAAGATACAACATTCGAAAAAGAATATAAACAACAAGAAGGAAAAAAAAAAAAACAGAGCACAAGACAGAGCTTGTCTAGACCACTACACTAAATACAAAGAAAAAAAATAATAAAACTAAGGTCCAAGGGAAGAAAGACTAGTTAATAGCATACCATGCTAAAGAAAAATCATGGAGACTGAAACAGTACATGAAATTTGTCAAAAATTACTGGCAATTTTTCAAAAAGCACTTTAAGTAGTGATGGGGTAACAAACTAGATTGCAAGAGGTTGAGTGTGAAGTGGAGATAGCATAGACTACTCTTCCTAATTGTTTAGCTGTGAAGAAGAGGAGAATGGCATAAAGGAATATCAGAGTATGGAAAGTTTTCTTGTTTGAGGACAAGGAAAAACTAAATGTTTGATAACCATAAGGAAAGAGCCAGCAAGTTAGGAGTGGAGATGGGTGGTAGTGGTATTAAAGAAAGAGACAGAAGCAAAGATAGAAAGGAGGAGAGAGACAGACAATGAGAGACAAAGACAGAGACACAAAAACAGAGGCAAAGAGAGAAACAGAGACAGACAAATAGAGAGGCAAAGACACAGAAAGGAGGGAGGGAGAGAAAGAGAGAGAGGGGAGGGAAAGAATGATGGATAGATGAAGCTTCCAAAGGGAATTGAAAGTGATGGTATCAAGGACAAAATAGAAGGATTAACATTAAAACCAGAGTTCCCCCCCGCCAAAAAAAAAAAAAGAAGAAAGAGGATGGAGGAAAATATAAAGAGCTGTTGAGTTGGATAGAGAAATGAGGGAACATACCAGATAGTAATAAAGTAGAAGGTGAGATCATGTTTTAAGATAAAGAGGTTTAGGGTACTGAAAAAAAACAAAAGCTTGGATTATCTTTCTGTGGGGAGGATAATAGCATAGCAGAATCAGTTATTCAATCAAATTTAACACTTTGAAACACTGGGGGTTTTCTTGGCAGATTCTAGAGTGGTTTGCCGATTTCTTTTCCAGTTCATTTTACAGATGAGGAAACTGAGGCAAACAGGGTATTTGACTTGCCTAGGATCATACAGCTTGCAAGTGTCTGAGGCAAGATTTGAACTTGGGAAGATGAATCTTTCTGAATCCAAGACCAATGTTCTATTCTAGCTGCTCTAGCAGAATCAAAAGAGAAGATGCATGTGCAAGTGAGACTGGACTTACAGAACTATCACATAGCATCTCTGGACCTTAGTTTCAATAAAATGATAAAAGTATCATTTTAGACTATATGATCTTTAAAGTCCCTGTGATCCAATGACTGACTCAAATGAAGGATCAAGGATGCTTTCAGAGCAGAGGTGGTAATTAAATTGGATCTGGAAGATGGGTAAGATATGGCATGGGTGAAGGCACAGAAAGTACAAAGCTCAGGATGTCATCTAGGAATAGAAAGTGGTCCAGCTTTTGTGATACATAGGATAAATGAAGGAAAATTATAGGAAATAAGCCTGGAAAGAAAAATCGGGGTCATATTATGGAGAATTTTTGATTAATATAAAGTTGAAAAAGACTAGAAATACCTGCTCTCAAAGAAGCAAATCAAGTCGTCTTTCACTGCACACACACACACACACCCCAGTTTGACAGAATTCAGTAACAACCTTGATTGATCTCACTCAAATATGAACTCCTTAAGAATGTATCCTAAGGATCAAGTAAATGATTTGAACTTTTGACTTCATCTAATTGTCCTGGTGTCCTATAAATACTAAAATAAACTGATCACTCTGAAATTACTGCTCTATAATAAAAGAGCTTCCTGTTGTGAGCAAGTTGATTTTTTAAATGTCAGATTGGAAATTACCTTAACATATCATCATATGACTTCTAGAGCTGAAGATCAAAATACTATTGGACTGACCTTCTATCTCAAACATTAAGGTAAGGTAGACCTTATCCCCACTTGTTAAAATGAGACTAATCAATTTCCAGCCCTAAAAGATGGAACAGCTGATACAGCAGATGAATACTAATTGTTCTGTGTCACTGAAGTGATCAGTCAAAATCAGTCAATGCACATTCTTTCCCATTATCCCCAGGTCTAGCCAAGTGAACACTCAGCTATAGTAAAATTGGTTATAGGCTCAAAGAATTCATGTTCATGGGCAGCACAGAGTATGGAGGAATCGCTGGCCTTAAAGCCAAGAAGTCTTGTGTTCAATTCCTGCCTCTGACTAGCTGTTTGACCTTTAGAAAATTACTTTTCTTTGGCTCCATTAAGTCTCTAAGACTATGCATTAGAGACAAGTTATTGATTTATCTCCATCTGTGAAGGGAGTTACATTCCAAGAAGTTCCACATCCCAGTGAAATTATAGCTCTGTGCACTGCCTCTCAAGAGTATATATGTGGATACCTCTGTCTCCTTCCCTTTCTGCCCCCTGTATATGTGTGTGTGTGTGTGTGTGTGTGTGTATCTTTACAATATATATGTGTGCATACAAGCAATCAACAATTTCAGTTTCAAATGGGGATAATAATAGCACCTGCTTCCTAAGATTGTGATGATCAGATGAGATAATATCTGTGAAGTACTTAGCAAAATGCCTGGCACAGGTGCTGTATAAATGATAATTTTTTTTCCTGAGAACAGGGATTATCTTTTTTTTCTATCTTTTCTTTACATCTCCAGAGCTTAGCACATGCCTAGAATATAGTAAATGCAGGTTGATTGATGCTAGGCCTATGTTTGAAAGGTTTCACAAGATTTGAAAACAAAGTAAGAACCCTTCCCATCAGTAAGGTGGGTTAGTAATTAGAGTAATTAGGGTTAGGGTTAAAAATGTATATCATCTTGTTGTTGTTCAGTTATGTCAGACTCTTCATGATGCCATTGGGGGTTTTCTTGGCAAAGTTACTGAAGTAGTTTGCCATATCCTTCTCCAGTTAGTTTTACAGATGAGGAAACTGAGACAGGATTAAGTGACTTGTCCAGGGACACACAGCTAATAAGTGTCTGAGGTCAAATTTAGATTCACAGAGATGGACTTTCCTAACTCCAGGCCTGGCATTCCGTACTGTGACAGCTAACTGCCCTAAATTGTAGAATGTTACTTATCCAATGAAGGCAAAGAATAGTAATAGTCACTATTCTGAGTCCAAGTCTCCATACAACATGCTTCCTGACATTAAAACAAACAAATAAAAAAACAACTTTTTAATTGAGTCTTAGGTTCAGCCTCAGTCCTAGCTTGTTTCTCAGGCAGACTAAATGAGTGGGTCTCTCTCAAACCACTTTGGCTTCAAAATAAATTTCATAAATTGTGTTCTGCATTTTATAAAGTTTCTATTATATATCTACAGCTATAGTGACTCCCCAACCTTTGAATACCCCCTAGAACCTTCTATTGTGGAAACCTAGCTCCTTTCCCCCTAGGATATCCTTGCAAGCCTTTCCTCAAACCAAAAGAATAACCTTTCATCACCTCAGCTCTCTGAAAGGCCTAAAGTAAGCACTCAATACAATGGAAGCAATCGTTTGACATCATTCCAGTAAATCCATCTTGCCAGCTATGCAGCTTGTTTTACTGTAATGGTGTTATTTTGGGATTTATTGGCCTCCAGCACTACCGGAAGATAAAGGAGCATTTCGGGCAACTGCTCAGTTATGGAGAGTGGGGGGGAGAAACAACAAATAATGACAAGAAGCTGGCTCTCTTTTTCATTCCTTTTCCTCTCCAACTCCCTCCCCCCAATTCTCCCTTCATTTCTAGGCTACTTTGACAAATGGTTTTATACCAGCCCACCCCAATCTATTCCACCCATACCTACATTCTTAAATTGAACATTAGTCTAAGTAAATTTCTTTTGACGAATTTGAACAGAGGAACTATTAGAAAAATTACAACTGAAATTTAAATCTCAGTAGCCATATGCCATATTTCTTTTTGTTTTTGTTTTTATCAAATGGCAGGTGGAAAAAAGATAGCCTTTCTACATGAAAGACATCATGGAGTATATGGAGAGCAGTGCAGTCTAGGCCTTGCTCCTAGTTAGGGGATAACTCAAGGTATGTCATTAAATTTCTACAAACCTCAGTCTCTTCATCTGTAAAATTTAGATAATTATAGATTCTTGTTTGCAGACTTGTTTTGAGGCTCAATAACATGATGTAGATAATGAATTTTGTAAACTTTAGAGTACAATATAAATTTCAACTACTAATTAGTATAATTTATCTTTAGTGTGGTATGATTTTTTTTTTGGTTATTAAGTCCCAGGATCTAGCCCTATAAGGAGCACTTAATGCTTATTTACTGATTGGTTACATTGGACTTGGGATCAGAAAACCTGGAATCAAATTTGAGATCCAGAAATTTTCAATTACACTTGTGAAACCTATGAAAACACTATACAAAAGTGAGATGTTATCAATTTTAGTAGAAAGTATTTGGTTGTTTGGTTTTTTTTAACCAACCTGGACATAGTAGCTATTCTTATGTATTGAAAAATTTATTAAATTTAAAAAACGGTTTGGATACTACTCTGCTACATCTTTAAAAAGTAAAAAACAAAACAAAACAATTCAATAACTTACATCTATATGATATTTGAAGCACTCTCCTCATAATTACACTGACATAACTAGTAAAAGTATCTTTGTTCCCATTTTACAGGTAAGAAGTTAAAGCTCAGAAAAGTTAAGGGCCTTTTCCATAATTACCCAATTTATAAGAGATGGAGCCAGGATTCAAACTCATTTCTGCTAACTTCAGATCAGTAACACTATTAGCATTTCACCATACTGACTTTATTAGGTTGGTGGTCAGGACAATCACTGGGATAAGAAAATTTATGATTGAAGTGAACAGAAAGCTGAGTTCAGGGGGTTAGTGAGGAGAGAGCAGAGCAGTAACCAGGGATTTTCTAGAATGTGAAAATTTCAGAGGGAAGAGAGAGTGATTAGTAAATGAAAATGGGGAGTCAGATGTCATTTCCTTATCCAGCTTATCTTACAAATGAGGGTAACTGAGACAGATAGAGGTAAGTGATTTGGATCCAGTGACCTGGATCACACAATAAGTTTCTGCAGCTGGATTTGAACTTAGGCCTTCCTGATTCCATCTCTGGCACTTTGTCCACTGTACCATCTAGCTGGCCAGAAGGTACACTATTCGTATCTTATACAATTAGTTTCATCAAAGGTTCTGCATTTTTTGGCAGCACTGATTTATAGACATGATCTGGAGTGGGTTTCTACACCTCTGTTTGACTTGCCTGTGCCAGTCATGTCTTCCAACATCTTGGTGGTAACAGAAACTTATACCATAATATTTAATCTAAGGAATTCATTACCTCCTAGCACTGTTGTATAATGGTTCAATTTTATCCAAATCTACATGTCCCTATGAACTTGTCCCTGGGGTTTCCTTGGCAAAGTACTGGAGTGGTATGCCATTTATTTCTCCAGTATGTCCCCACTTTACAAATGAGGAACTGAGGCAAAATGGGAGTTAAGTAACTTTCTCAAGATCATAAATTATCAAGTCTCTGGGGGTAAATTTAAACTCAGGAATAGGAGTCTTCCTGACTTCAAGTCTGTTTTTTTTATCCATTGTACCACCTAACTGCTCTTAGCACTATAAGAAGAGAAAAAAAATTACTTGCACCATCTAGTGTTTGGGTTTTGTTGCTATGCCATTTGTACAGTCATAGAAATGCAAAGAATTTTCCCAAACGGAGAGGAATACCCACTTTATCCATGCAAATTCTGATTTATACTAATATCTCTTCAATCCAGCGTTCCAAGGTACTTACTACTAACATTATCTTATATTTGTCCCTTTAATCAATAACATTTGATATATCCCTCTAACAGCTAAATTTATGTAAACATTGTCTCTCTGGCTAAATTACAATCTTTTCTAGGGAAAGGACGTTACTGTGTGTTTCATTATAACTTCCACTCTACATAGTGGTAAGACCACCAGAGTAACCCAATTAAATGCCTTTTGAATTGACAATGGAGATTTTTTTAAAAGGAGCATTCATAGCAAATGTATTGGGATGAGCTAGATGGGATGATGATAAAAAAGGGATCAATCAAATGACTTTTCAAGGGCTTTTGCAGCTAAGTCAGTAACAATTGTATGACATTACTTCCACTGTCTTTACAGCTTTCTTTTTTATATTCTTGCATACCAGATAACAACAATAATCTATTTTTAGAAATCTCCAAGGGAAGATAACCCTTCTCTTAAATATTGTCCCTGCAAATCCTCTTTCCAAGATATCATTATTACCTCTCAGTTCTTAAAACAGTTTCCTCCTGCTTAGAAAACCCTTCTGAGCTCTGCATGTAGTTCTTTTCCTCCAGGCAGATAAAGAAAAAGACATTCAGCTGATAAGAAACAGGAAGTCTTGTCACTTTTCCTGCCTTTTATTCATAATAGTCTGATGCTGATTTCTCCTCTAGAGCTACAGTTAGAAAGGATAGGTAAAAAAAAGGAGAGAAAATAGGGAGAAAGAGTATGTGCTCATCATGTACAATATTGTTCTGTTAGAGCACCAGACATGCCAAAGTGGGAGATGGCAGAGAATCAAATGGACCTAGGAATGATCATCTGGAATCAGGAACATCAGATGAGGATTATGAGTTAGGATACCACAGTGGGAAATGGAGGTGTTTTTAAAAAATGAAGAACCCACATATGCAAAAATGTTTGTGGCAACCCTTTTTTGTAGTGGCAAGGAACTGGAAATTGAATGGATGCCCATCAGTTGGATAATGACTGAATAAGTAGTAGTATGTGAAGATAATGGAATATTATTGTTCTGTAAGAAATGATGAGCAGGCTGATTTCAGAAAAGACTTACATGAATTGATGCTAATTGAGGTGAGGAGACCCAGGAGGACATTGCATAAAATAAAAAAAAAAAATATGTGATATCAACTTTGATAAACTTGGCTCTTTTCAACAGTGAAGTGATTCAAAGTAATTCCAATAGATTTGTGATAGAGGGTACAATCAGAATCCAGAGGACAGTTGTGGAGACAGAATGTGGATCGAAGGATGGTATTTTTATTTTATGTTGTTCTTGTTGTTTGATTGCTTGGATTTTTCTCTTGTGTGTTTGTTTTTGTTGTTGTTTTTCATTTTGATCAGATTTTTCTTGCCCAGCATGATGAATATGGAAATATGTTTAGAAGAATTGCACATTTAATTTATATTGTGTTGTTTGCTGTCTTGGTAAAGGCAGTGGGGAGGGGGGAAGAGGGAGAAAAAAAATTGGAACTCTGACTTTTGCAGTGATAAATGTTGAAAACTATATTGCATGTATTTGCAAAAAATACTATTAAAATAGGGAAAAGGAGAATGGAGAAAAGTTGAACAGTCAGAATGAGAAGGGATCTTGGATGTTATCCATTCAGTCAATGATCATTTATGTAGTTTCTATCATGTCCAATAAACTGTGCTAAGTGCTCGGGGTACAGAGAAAGGCAAAAGACAGTCTCTGTGCTCAAGGAATTCACAATCTAAAACAGGGGACAAAAGACAAAAAAAAACTATGTACAAAAATCCTTATAAAAATAAGAAATTCAATAATTTACAGAGGGAAAATACTAGAATTAAGAGACACTGGGACAGAAAGCTTCTTGTAGAAAGTGGAATTTTGTTTGCTATTGAAGGAAACCAGAGAAGCCTGGAGACAGAGCATTCGATGCATAGGAGATGGTAGGTGAAAATGTCCAGAGTTGAGAAATTGAGTGTCTTGTTTGAAGAATAGTAAGGAGACTAGTGTTGTTGGATTGAGGAGCAAATAGAAGAAATTTGCTTTATGTATGGAACTGGACATCATATATTTTCTTCCCATGAGTTTGATTACAATATCACAATTTCAGAGTTTCAAAGTATTACTGTCAAGTAATTTTTGTTCTGAACTACAGTGAAGAACTATAAATAGTTATTATTAAGAAACTCACTGCCTCTCAAAAGAGCCCATTTCCATTTTGCATAACTTCAATTATTAGGAAACTTTTAAAAAATTTTTTCAAAGTGAAATCTCTCAACAAATTCTATAAGTATGCCTAATTCTACCCTCTTGAGACAAATATAAGATATGGTATGTGTGATGTACAAGAGAAAGATCATGACTGAATGCTTCTTTTTTCACTGGCCTATTAGGTACTTGGAGAGAGAGGAAAAGAGGGTGTGTGTATTACACACACACACACACACACACACACACACACACACACACACATATATATTACATATATATCATATATATTACATATATATACATATATATATTACATATATATGTGTGTGTGTGTGTGTGTGTGTGTGTGTGTGTGTGTCCCTTAAATATTGCTAGTCTAGGGGTACAGTTAGGGGAAAGGTGTCAAAAGAAAACTCCTTTGGTGTTTTTTCTTTAGGATAGCTAAAACTCACCAGTTTAATCCCTTCTCACCAAAATCTGTTTACAAATAAATAACTTTCACAAATATCAAGTAAACCCATTTATAAATAGATATAGCATTTACTAAATATGTTCCAGACACTGAGTTAAATGTTGTGGATACAAATTCATATCAAGTAAATCCATTTATAGATAGATATAGAATTTATTAAGTATGTTCCAGACACTGAGTTAAATGTTGTGGATACCAATTCAAGAAAACAAGATGATCCCTACAGTCCAGAAGCTTCTTTCTAATAATAAAACATACAAGTGAGCTTTAAATAGTGGGAATAGGGGGAGGTTTAAATAAAGGCAAATCTGTTGGTAAAGAGATAAAGAAACTTTGAAAATAAGTTGAATTAAGAATGAAGTGAGCCTTGCAGAGCCTTTATTATGAGACAAGCAAACAAATAAAAACCACAGAAGATATAAATAGAAAATAAATTGAAATGACACATGTTGAAAAGCCAGCTTCCTCTACGTGTCTACATTTTCCAAAATCTTTTCCCCTTCAAAAGTGTCTCCCCAAAAGTTTCTGGGACCAAAGGTCTTTCTCTCTTCCAAGAAGCTTTAACATGAATTCTGCCTCCTGCCCCCAGATATGCAGCAATATGCTCAGCTTTCTCTCCACCAATTTAGAGTCACATTTCCTTCTATATAAGCAATACAGGGCTTCACCATCCTAATCTGCCTTGAATGGAAGCTAAGTTATAGAAGCAAAACAAATGTAATTTAAATTACATTTTAAATTTTTTAAATAATTACATTTTACAATATCAACCCTTCTACCCCACAAAGAATTGTTACTTCTAACAAGGAACAGTTAAACAAAAGAAACTGACACATTGACCATGCCTGACAACATATGCCTCATTTCACACCTGTGTTCCTATTCTTCTCTACCTACCTAAAAAGAAAGCATGTTTTATTGTTGTTCCTTTGGAATCAACATGATACATTGCATCTTCCTAAGATCTAATAACACTTTAATGTTATTTACTTTTGCATTAATGTTGCCAAGGTGCTTTTGCTTCTCTTGGCTCTCATTATTTCTTTCTGTTTCCCAAGTTTCTCTGAGTTCTTATTTGTCATTTTCTATGGAACAAGAATATTCTATTATATGTATATATCATAATTCATATAATCATTCACCAATCTATAGATACTCTTGTTCTTTCTAGTTTTCCTTTCTTTCATTGTTATTATATTCTACCAATCAAATTATCAAAGAGTTACTTAACAAAATAAGAACTAAAAGTTAAAAATGGTAAAAAAAAAAAAATGAAAAGGAACTCAATTTTTAAAATGAATGTTGAAAAGATTTTGCATGTAATTGGAAAAAAATAGAAAGGAAGGAAGGAAAGAAAAAAAGAGAGAGGGAGGAAGAAAGAAAAAAAGGAAGGAAGGAAGGAAGGAAGGAAGGAAGGAAGGAAGGAAGGAAGGAAAGGAAGGAAGGAAGGAAGGAAGGAAGGAAGGAAGGAAGGAAGGAAGGAAGGAAGGAAGGAAGGAACGAACGAACGAACAATGGCCACTTCAGAGAGTAAGTAGGTTTCAAAATATAATACAAAGCAGTAATCATAAAATCTATTTAGTACTACTTAAGAAATAGAAAATCATTAGTATAATATGGTTCAGCTGACCAAATGGTGATAACCATGACAGTAAGAACTTTCAACAAAAACTTCTGAGAAAATTGAAAAAAAAGTAGGAATAAGGTTCACATATCATAATAGGCTTCAAATGATACAAGTCCAGTATATAAAAGTCCAGTATATCATAAACAAATTAGAAAAATAGAGGAGGAGAAAACTTTCACAACAATGAATAAAAGAAGATTATTTCTCAAGGGGACAGAGAGAATAATAAGAACTAAAATGTACAATTTTGATTATGTAAAATTGAAAAGTGTCCTCAAGCAAAATCTATATGTAAAATTAAAAGGGGAAACTGTAAACTGTAAAAATATCTTTGCAGCAAAATTTTTCTGATCAAGGTATGGTATCCATAACATATTGGAGATTTATACAAATATATAAGAAAAAGAGCCTCCTTTTTTTTTTTTTTTTTTTTTGAGAGGGGGAGGTTAGGCAATTGGAGTCAAGTGATTTGCCCAGGGTCACTCAGCTTATAAATGTTAAATGTCTGAAGTCAGATTTTATCTCATGTTCTCTTGATTCCAAGGGAGTGTATTAAACACTGCACCATTTTGCTTCCCTTAAAAGCCATTTTTTAAACACATAAAAAGTAAAAACTATATGAACATACATAAAAATGAGTCATGCTATCAATAATATGAAAAATGTTCTAAATCAATATTAATAATAGGGAGGTAAATTTTAAAACTTCTGAGGTTTTACATTAGACAATAATGATCAAACAAATGAAAAATAATAATTGGAGAAGCTGTACGAGGAGAGACTCACTAATGGGCTGCAGAATTGTGGAACTGTGAAGAGATCCAACCATTCTGGAAAACAATATGAAACTATAACCAGAAAGTCACTGGGCTTGGTTCCTATGGCTATTGACAAGACTGTGTTATTCATTACAGTTTCTGGTTTTCTGATGGCTGTTTCTGACCTTTAGAACCTCACAATATCCAAATTTGGAACATTTTTATCATAGATATTTATTCATCTAAGAGAAGGAAAGAATAATTACAAAAAGACAAAGGAAACAGAGGCACCAGGAATTCGTGACCATGTAGAACCAGTTAGGTCAAAAAATGCCCAATCTACAATAAAAGAAATCAGAAGTAGATCTCCCAGCCAGCAACCATTTATTAAACCTCTTTAATAAATAGGACCTCAGATCTTCCTCACAATTTGAGATGCTACATTACTTCAAAGTCTTAGTTTTATAGTACATGATATCCAAATGATACAAGTGAAGAAAAATAAAATACAGAATCTCACTAGTTGACAGATCAATACCTTAACTCTCCAAAATGGCCAGAGATGATGTATCTACCCAAATGATCAGAGGGTAGATAAGGCAAAGGTCATCTCCATAGATTAAGAGATCATAAGATGGACACCTCCTCATTTTGTGCAGCACAGAGTAGTTAAGAGGTACAAAAATAAGTTGGGGGACTTTCCATACCATTAGGTCATCTCCACCACACCAAGCTTGGTTCAGATGTCTTCTCACTATGCAAACCTAAAAGAAGGAAGTCCTTTAAGTCCTGACTAGAAGTCAGCATCTTGTGGTTAAGCAAGTAAACTTTTAATTTATATTTTAAGTTTTGGGAACTAATATCAGAAAATTATCTAACCTGTGTAATTATCCTAAATATCTCTCTATATATAGATTAATATCTATACACACATATATCTGTGTTGGATAAAACTAATCAATCGTATCTAATTATACAATATATATGTATTAATATTTGTTGACTAAACTGACTAAATGTATATTAGTAGATAGGTATAACAGAAATTATCACTATCTCTATGAAATCACATTATACTGAATAATACTGATTATACAAAATAGAGGTTAAATTAATCATTTCTTGCACTAAGTGAAGAGATAAGGCAGCTACTGCCCTACTACTGCTACTTCTTCTCACCTAGAGGTCTGCATCATTTTTTCATACACAAAAGCCACCATGGAAAATTATAAGAATATGCCCATTCATTTCTAGAATGAGAAATGCTTTCCTTTTCTTCTATACTTGCAAATGTAACATAAAAGAGTGATTTTGGATGGTGCTGTACTTTCTCCTCTCCAATAAGGGCCTCTCTCAATACTTGATCCATGTACATGAGCTAGATGCTCTCAGAAAAAGCTGGAAAGACTTGCTTTATCTGATACAAAGTGAAATGAATAAAACCAGAATATTATACTTAATAACAATAATATTGTAAGATGACCAACTATAATGACTTTCTCAGCAATACAAGAATCCAAGACAATTCTGAAGGACTTATGATGAAAAATTCTATCCACCCCCACAGAGAAACTCTTTTGGAATCTGATTACAAATCAAAGTATATATTAAAAAACACTTCTCTTTATTTTTCTTGGGCTTTTATTTTGGTCTATGTTTTCTTTTACAACTTAACTAACATGAAATATGATTTGCATGACTATGCATGTCTGATCTATATCTTTCTCAATGAGTGATGTTGGGAGGTAGGGAGAAAATTTGGAACTCAATTTTTAAAATGAATGTTGAAAATTGTTTTTCCATGAAATTGGAGAAAAATAAAGTACTAAAAGAAAAAGTTAAAAAAAAAAAAAAAAAAGAACAATAACCACCTCAGAGAGTAAGCAGAGAGCCCCTCTCCCAACAGAACAACTACTTCCTGTAATCAATCTCATTTCCCAGCCACTTAGAGGCAGGGAAGAAAACATAAAGCAAAACAACTAGATAGATGCCCAGATTCCAGATTCAGGTTTAACTTGTCAAGTCCTTACTCAAGCTACCACGTGGATACAGGCAACTAGCCTGTTTGACAGGTCAGTTGCTTGGTTCCCATTTTTTTCAACCATTCCCCAAGTGATGGGAATACCCTCAATTTCCAATTTTTCAGATGGCCATCCTTCTCAATCAATCAATGAGGAAACATTTATTAAGCATCAGACACATTGCTTGCTACATGCCAGAGATACAAAGATGAAAAGGAAACAGTCCCTGTCCTCCAGAAACTTGTGTGCTACTGGGAATGAATCCAGAACAGAATTCTAAATCCTCTGGGATTTTTCAGAAAGATAACCTATATGACATTCAAACAATGCTTAATGTATACTAAGTTAATGACTGAATAATGAGTCTAAAAAGAGGATCTGACAGAGATGGAAGATTATATCTCATGAGTTTGGTCTGTTAGAGTAGTAGCCATGAAGGAGAGATAGAGAACAAGTCTAAAGACCAGGAAGATGTGAATTCAAGTCTCTGATACATACTGGTTGAACTTTCTAACACTTTAAGTTGCAAAAAAAAACTTTGTGGTAAAGGCAGTGGCTTTTATCAATGAAATCACAGGTTCAGTTCCTAACCTTGAATTCTTAAAGAAAAAAAAAAAAACAGAAAATAAAGTATGCATATCTTTGACGGTGGCACAGACATTTCCTGAGGTAAAGTATGTGTTGTTTATATGTATAATAAATATTTTTTAAATACATAGAGTAAGTTAAAATTGTCTTTGCCTTTCTCTTGTATTAAATTGTCTTAATTTTAAAGTTACAGTTTTTAATTTACCTGAAATTTATACAGAAAATGTGTTGTAGATCTTTGTGGAAGTAACACTAATTTTATTGTCTAGTTTCTATAGTGTAAGAGATACCTTCCCCCAAGTTCTAAAAAGCACCATTTGACCCATTGATGCCTTTTCTTTTTTAAATTAAAAAATGCACATTTCCAAAAAGTACCATTCTTTATAGATGCCTTTATCTCTCCTCTAAGCTAACATAGCACTTTATTCCTCTCATTACATTCATTCTTTTTAAAAAATATCTTATAGTTATTTGTGTGCATTGTCATCTCCCTTCCTATAGCATAAATTTCTTGAAGGCAGGGATTGTCTTATTATTCCAATTACCTACAGCACTTGGCACAAAGTAGGTAGTCAATATATGTTTAAAGGTAGGAAGGCAGGAAAGGGGGCTGGAAAATAGGGATTAAAGTGGACATGCAGAAAGAAAGGAGGGAAAAGGTATTTATTCAAGGCCTACTATAATTCAGGCACTATGCTAAGTACTTTACACTTATCTCATTAGAAGGAAAGGAAGGTAGGAAGAAAAAGGAAAGGAAAAGTAGGAAGAAAAAGGAAAGGAAAGGAAGGAAGGAAGGAAGGAAGGAAGGAAGGAAGGAAGGAAGGAAGGAAGGAAGGAAGGAAGGAAGGAAGGAAGGAAGGAAGGAAGGAAGGAAGGAAGGAAAAGGAAAGGAAAGGAAGGAAGGAAGGAAGGAAGGAAGGAAGGAAGGAAGGAAGGAAGGAAGGAAGGAAGGAAGGAAGGAAGGAAGGAAGGAAGGAAGGAAGGAAGGAAGGAAAGGGAGAGGAGAGAAGAGGAAAGGAAGAAGAAGGGAGGGGAGGGAAGAAGGAAAAAGATAGCACTGATCCACACTTCAAAAGGGCAATAACTCTGGCTCTTTTTACCTGTGGCAAGGATTGCATCTGCAAATAACCTGTAGTGGAGAAGAGGATTGTAATCCAGGTGCTCTATACTTAATTAAAAACAAAATAGAAACAAACAAACCAAAAAAAAACCAGAAAAAACCAGGAAGCAAACACCAGAACAAAGCAAAGAAAAAGTTCTGAGTAGTCCACACAGATTGCAAGGTATATTTTAAAAAATAATGATGACCCTTAGATTTGCCTAGTTCTTAGAATATACATTCTAAAATATTTCTCTATTTGGCTATTAGAATGAATTTGTAAAATGACCAACTGGCATTGAGATATAGTCTGTAACCACACAACAGTACTGTTTTCCATGCTAGGCTAACTAAACCACACAGGAATCAAATGTATGACCTTGGCCTAAATATAATTTTATTTTTTTAAAAGCATGTATACATTAATATTTTATATATTGCAATTACTGTGGTCATATTAATATGTATATGACCCCCCCTACACACACACACACACAAATTATATCCCAGTCTATCCTTAGAGACAGATAAAGATCTAAATACACTGGAATTCTTTAAGATGTTCCCATAATAAGCAGGCTCAGAGCAATCCATTTTTAAAAGATCCCATTTGGAATCATGTGACCTATCTGAAACGGGCCCTGGTTTTTGCTTAATGTGGTGTGACTTCAAAGGGGACCCTTTGGTATCATCACCATTAGAGAATGACAATGTAAATAATGCTACTGTGTATCCACCTCTACCTACCTTTCAGGATGATTGTGAGGAAAGAAAGTGGTTTGCAATGCAAACCTTAAAAAATGAGTTATTGTTATCATTATCATCATCATCACCATCATCCTCCACAATATATCAAATTAGATAATGAATGTAAATGTGCTTTGTAGATTGTAAAGTGCTGTCCAAGTGAGGGTATTTCTGATTGCCAAATACTGTATCCTCAGTGTCATTGACAAGCTGTTTAGAAAGAGCAAGGATTCGCTACCAGAACCAAGGACACTTCATTTTAAACCACTGTCTTAAAAGGAACTTTTTAAGTCATATTTTATGGAATATGGTTTTGTTTTATTTTGTTTTTCTCTAACGATCCTTCAACAGCTTCTAGATTCAACTCTGAGAGGGACATAGAGTTCCCATGAGGCCGCAGAGCTGGTGCCATTGATTGACTGCCCAACTGAAAATCCTCTTTTTAACCTGGAGGGGGGATCCATGTTCAAGAAAATAATCTATTGGGGATAGGTAAAGGAAGGGTCTCCTCTCTTACAGTATATGGAATAATAGTTGAAATTTAGGTAATTTTGAAATATAGTTATTTAATATAGAGGGGATGTAATGGATAGATCAGCTGGTCTTAAAGACAGAAAGACTTCCATTCCAGTCTTGCCTCTGACTTTTACTGATTGTGTGACTTCTTCGTGCTATAGGCAGTTCTTAAGACTATAAGTGGCACAAAAGGAATCTGCCTGTATTAATAGAGGGAGTTCCCTGTATCAGTGAAATTATGGGTCCCATCCTCATCCTTATCCTAATTAAGAGGCAACAGAGTATAAGAGATAAAGACTAGGGCTTGTGGAGTCCAGAAGACTTGGACTCAATTCCTACCAATGACACGTACTAACACTAAGAGACACAAACAGATTCGTAAGACTACAAATTACAAGCAGATACTTATTTAGAAAAGTACAATGGATTTCTTAGGGGGAATTCTGTATTCCCATGAATGAATAAATGAAAATAATTTTATTAATCATTTATTATATGCCAAGTTCTTTGTTAAATACCAGGGACACAAATGCAATTAAGCAAGAAAGTAAAAAATAAAAAAGTAAGATGAAGTAAGAAAGATCTTATGCTCTAAGAATTTACATTTTAAGGTCAAATGACTTCACATAAAGGGGAGCTAGAAAGTGGGAGTTAGAGTGGTTTGGAAGTAGTGCATGACTTAGAAATGTCTAGAAAGAGACCTAGTTCCAGAAAAGGTAAGAAGGTCACCTTTATTATCCAATATAAAATTTTGTATTCCATATAGTTTTAGAGCATGTGTTTTGTACATATACATCTGATAATTTATATCTGGTCATTTGTAAATATCTTTAAAATATGTGTCAATAAATGTAAATAAAAGTATATAATTGGGGAAAATAAAATATACACACATATGTGTGTATATCTATATCTATATCTATATATATGCATACACACAAGTTAAACATTATATATCTATGCATATAATTTATCTAGGAGCAATCATTTGATGCATTATATCCTGTCTCTGCCAATTATGAGGTGTTATTATTAATAGAAATTAATTATATTCCCCAACCTGAGTAGATGTCATTAGATAGAGTTGAGGCTGAAAGTCTTCATTTTTTTCTATTGTGTAAAATGTTTAGCTTGGTAATCAGTAGAAGCTTCCTCTCACTCAGAACAGGGATGAGAATATGCATTCAAATTTAGTAAAATAATCTTATGGAATATCTGCAGGGACCATTTTTTTGATATGAAATTAAATTGTGGTGCAGACAGAGATTTTATTACATTTACATGGGCCCATAAAATAACTTTTATAGTTCCCAATGGTGCAAATCCTCCTTAATTTTGTTAATTATTTTCCCCCAGTTATCCTTAGCCATGTCTGCTAATTCAGTATTGATCTTGAGACTAAGATATGTCATGTTCTTAGAAATCCACTTAAATCCCCACTGACTACAAAGGACTCAGGAAGCAGATCTTCTACAAAGGGAATGTTTTAGACTCCAATTCATTTTTTTCTTTTATCACCAGAGGCATTTGTTGTAATGAATGTCTTTCTCTTCAAGCTCTGACCTGCCAGTGTAAAACTAGGCTGTCATAGAACTAGGCAGCCCACATACCAGTAAAGTGAAAAGAAGGAAAAATCTATCTTTGTTTTTTCTATTCCCTCTCACTTCCAGGAACTAGCACCTTTAGGCTGATGCTAGAAAGAACCTCATTTTCTAGACCTTTTCTTCATAATCTTTTAATTTTTTTTTCCCCCCTGAGGCTGGGGTTAAGTGACTTGCCCAGGGTCACACAGATAGGAAGTGTTAAGTGTCTGAGATCACCTTTGAACTCAGGTCCTCCTGAATTCAAGGCTCTATCCACTGCGCCACCTAGCTGCCCCCTCTTTATAATCCTTTTAAATTCAATTTTATGTAATTTTCAGTTCTGAAATACACTTTCCACCTCCCACTCCCACATCCACTGAGAAAGAAAGAGAAATACAATTCAATGCAGACATATATTGTCAAACAAAACCATTCCTACATTAGGCACATCAAAAAATGCTATATTTCAATCACCTCACCATCTGGAATTGTGGAACATGCCCTTTTCTTTACCTTATCAAACCAAAAAAAGCTCTAGGAAGCCAAAGCTCTAGATGCTTCTAGGTGGCGCCATAGTGGATAGTGTACCAAGCCTGAATCAGGAACACTCATCTTCCCAAGTTCAACTCTGGACTCAGACACTTATAACTGTGTGACCTTGGGCAAGTCACTTAACTCTGTTTGCCTCAGTTTCCTCATCTACTGAATGAGCTAGAGAAGGAAATGGCAAGCCAGGCCAGGATCTTTGCCAAGAAAACTCCAAATAGGGGCACGAGGAATTCGATACAACTGAAAAATAACCCAAAGTAATTAAATGTGTATTTTTGGGGGGCAGCCAGGTAGTGCAGTGGATAGAGCACCAGCCTTGAAGTCAGGAGGACCTGAGTTCAAATCTGGTCTCAGACACTAAACACTTCCTGGGCTGTGTGACCCTGGGCAAGTCACTTAACCTAATTGCCACAGCAAAAAACAAACAAACAAACAAACAAAACCTGTATGTTTTGGAAGAGGGAGATAGTGTCAAAAAAGGAGTGTGGAAGATATCAAAAATAAAATTTGTCAGCTAGCAATTTTATGTCTTCATGTACCCTCTTTCCCTGAAGAGAAACTTGGGCAATAGGGAGCAAATATCACAGACATATAATCTGTGGATATCACTCTGATAGCAAATTGTCTATCACAAACATCTCATATTCAAAATACACAATGCATATGCATCATGTCTCATTATTTCAAAATCTTGCATATTACTAGATGTAAATGACACAATTTGATATTTTTTAAAATGAAGAGGAGTTAGGGCATAGAAGAGTGCCATGTGCTGTGACATGATTTAGAATTAGATAGGAAGTGATATGAAAACATTTTAGGCATGGTGAAAGTTCACCCTTACTCTAACATGTAGTCATGATTATTTATCAAATGATACTACATTATCCCTCTCAAGAAATGTGTTTTCAAGGGGATTTTATAAAGACTATTTTTAACTTATAAGAATGACTCTATATGTGAGAAATCAGAAAAACTGGTTGGCTAGTGAGATGAAACTTTCTGCCATAGTCTTCATAGAAAGCACCATTAAAATCCCAACTCAGTCTAGTGGAAGGTCAGGCTGGTTTTTTTTGTTTTTTTGTTTTTGTTTTTGTTTTGTTTTGTTTTGTTTTTTTCACAAGGATGGCACAGCAGGGAGATAGTTCACATCTCTAGTTTTTAGGAGGGCATAAAATATCTTTCTTTGCTGTTGCTCAGTAATGCACAACTCTTTGTGATCCCATTTGAAGTTTTCTTGGCAGAGATACTGGAATGGATTGCCATTTCCTTCTCTGGCTCGTTTTACATCTGAGGATATTAAGGCAGACAGGATTAAGAGACTTTCCCAGAATCACACAGATACTAAGTGTCTGAGCCTAGATATGAACTCAGAGATATATCTTCATGACTCAAGGATTAGTACTCCATCCACTTTGCCACTTAGCTATTTGAAAAATATCTTTCTAGGAAACTATTAAGTATACACTTCTTTAGCCATATCGCAGAGGCACAACATGATTTTTAAAAATCCAAAAATTTGGAGCTAGGTCAATCAAAATTATTTTATTTGCTATCACAGTTGTTTCTGTAGGCACTATAGTTAGTATTAACTATATCCAATGACAGTGATTTTGACCTCCAGATAGTATCCAGTTGACTTTAGGAGAGAATCTTAGAATGGGCACAAAATTAGTGCATCAAGAGTCAGCTTAGCAGAGTCTCCCCAGAGTCCGGGATATATAAGGTCAAAACCCAGCCTCAGACAGTCAATTACTTAATGGATCCTGAACAAATCTCTTAATATCAGTCAGCCTCAATTTCCTGTTCTGTACACTGAAAATAATAAGACCATAACTTCACAGAGTTGTTGTAGATTGAATGAAATAAAGTTTGTAAAGTACTTTGCTAACCTTAAAATACTGTATATATTTTAGCTATTATTATTATTTTCCCTTTGGGGTTAGAGGATACAAAAATACATGATGCACTGGGGAGAATGTATTAATTTTTATATAGATAGTACACTGTGGCTAGTGTATGTATAATATATATATATATGTGTGTGTGTGTGTGTGAACAAATATAAAGTGGGACGATAGTTAAACTGACTACTGCACTAAGGATAATGGTTTCTTTTAGTTTAATTGCAATAGAACCAAAAAAGATCTAAAACTGTAGAGTATTTAGATTTTTGTCATCCATAGCAGTGTCTCCCACATTGTAGATTAATAATAAATGTTAAGTTGAACTAAATCATCATTGTCACCATAGCTCAAATTTACTTACTTATACTTTACAATTTTCAAAATGCTTTCCTCACCGTAACCCATGGAAGTAGAAAGCGGATAGTATTACTTCCATTATATAGACAGAAAATTGAGGCCCAGAGAGAGGAAGAAATTTTCCAAATCTCCCAGTTATTAAGTTGAAGACCCACGACTCAAACTACTATTTCCTAACTCAGTCAGGGCTGTTGTCTACTACACCACATTGACTCTTACAATTTAAAAACAAACATTTATGGAGATGTACAGAACAGCATGCTGAACACTGAGTTACAATGCCACCTGGCATATGTAAGTACTTATATCAAAATAATTGTTTTAGGGCACAAATGTTATGGTGCTCACTTGATAAACAAAGCAATGTAGGTTTAGACAGGCTAAGTTATCTACTTTTTGTTGTTCATCTTTCTTTTACAAAAAGGACCAATAATATCAGAAAAGTGATGCCTTGACTTGCAAATGAATTGGATTCAAGTGAGGCAGAGCTGTGAAACGTCATCAGTCTTATTCTCTCCAGCAGAGTCTGGTGGCAAGACATAGATCAGGACAACTGGTGATGGTTTTGATGTACTGGGAGACCTTGGCCATTTTAAGCCAAGGTATTTCCCAGGCCTTAGTTTGTCTGAGGCAACACCCATTCAGTAGTTAAAGGGTAGGTAAGAATTGAGGCAAAAGATGACCTTGTTTCTTTTGAGAAAAGAATCAGTCAGAGAGGAGAAGATCTTTAGAGTTTTTCAAGTGTTTTGTTTAGCACCATAATCAGAAGATATCCAAGCTCTCTTCAGTTCAATCCCAGGATTCCTTCCATTATATCATACATTGAATCCAGAGTGAATAAACTCTTCCATAAATCTGGAGCCATATTTTTTGTCTCATCTATAAGTCTTAAGTCTGCAATTCAATTCAACATGTATGTAGTGACATTTTTTATTTCCTTCACAAGCTAATTGTACACTGTTTCAAAGTCTGATTCTTTTTGTACAGCAAAATAACTGTTTGGACATGTATACATATATTGTATTTAACTTATACTTTATGCAGGATGAAAAGGTTTGATCTTGTGATCTGCCAGCTGGAGAAATTACTCAAATCAAAGAGATCATGAATCCATTGAATTATTGAAGTATCATATTAATATAGCATCACCTTATTAAGTCAACCTCACTAATTTAGATTTTGCAATTATCTGACTCATTGCAAAATATAATTGACTTTAAAGTAATAGAGCCTGATTTTTTAAATAACAAACATAAGCGCAGTAATTTCGTTACTGAAAATATACCCTGAGAATATTATCAAAATAAAAAGTTACACATCCAAAGTTTTTATAGTAGCATCATGGGTCTTTGCAAAAAATAAAACCAGAGGTGACCCAAATGTCTTAAAGTAGAAGAACAGTTAAATAAATGATGGTACATTAATAACATTACAAATAAAATTGATCTATAAAATGAAATGATCTATAAGTAGTAGAAAGATTAAAAAAAGCTAGAAACAAATTTTATGAAATAAAGCAAAGTTTAAAAAAAAAAGCCAAACCAGAAAAATAGGAGTGCAAACCATGACTAATAAGAGAAGAAATCAAGAGGAATGAATAGAAAAGTACTTAATCCTAATGAGGATTTACAAGGAGGAAATGTAAGAGTTACATACTGAATTTTTTTTTTTTTTTTGGTAAAAGAAAATATTACAAAATAAGATAGCTAGACGATGCCATGGTTAGAGTACTAGGCCTGAAGTCATCAAATCTTTGAGCTTAAATTTGGTCTTAGATACTTACTAGATGTGTGACCTTGGACAAGTCATTTAACTGCCTCAGTTTCTTCACCTGCAAAATGAGCTGCAGATGGAAATGGCAAACTACTCCAGTATCTTTGCCAAAAAAACAAAACAAAGGGTCCCAAAAAGTCAGATGCAACTGAGATAACTGAACAACAAGAAAAAGTTGCAAAGCAAATGCAGTAGGTTGCATTGATGCTTAATATTAAATTTATAATATGTTGCTACCTGGAGACTCAATTAATCAAGAGTGCAAACTAGGCATGAGCACATCTAATCAATTTGAGAAGATTAGAATGCTTTGATCAGTGGATGAAGAGAGTCATACAGGAAATATTTTATAATTGACTGAAAGTGTCAGACATATCTCTGGACCAATGTATAAAATAGTAAATTGTTTCAGTGTCAGTAAAGCAATGAACCAGAGATTTAGAGCCCAGTAATAAAGGACTTCATATCTTTGAAGAGGAAAATGCTCTTGAGGTGAGGAGTGAAGGAAGAAACAACAAAGGTATTTTTTCCTCTGTTTTTTTCCAATCTTTTTTTTTCATACTCTTTTTCAAAGATTACATGACCAGAGAGGAGAAGCCAGAAATAGATAAGGTATCCAACCAAGAGCAGAGCAGCACATTAAGACTAAACAGTCAAAAAGGATAAGCACTGCTTGGGAACAGAGAAAGACACACTGAGAACAAAATGGACACAATGGACAGAATGATAACAGTCATTCAGGGGAGAAAGCAGGTCCAAGGATAAGGATTCTTTGAATCAAAGAAGCAAGCTAACTATGGTCTCAGAAAAGAACTAGAAGTAACCAGAAGTTGTGGATTTATCATCTGGCTACAGGTATTCTCCACAGATATATTACTACCTGAGGATGAACTTCTGTGAATAATGAAAACCTATCTGAATTCCTCACTCAGTTATATCCATTCCATTTTAGTAACTCTAAAAGTTATACTGCCCTTATTTGAATTTCATTCTCCTTTCCTCAGTGACCAATTTCTTATTCCCACCCTCTCAACCTAATTTTATATTCTAAAGCTACCTAACTCTTCTGCTATCTTCTTGTTAAGTTTGAGCCCACTCTCCTCAGTGATCTTGCTTGCAAAAGAGAATCTTGTCTTTCATTTGGGAAGAATATTTTATACCAGTAGTTCCTACTTAGCAAATACCCTTATAAAATCTAATTAAGTTTGGCTTGCTGAAATTAGTAGGGAGTAGGGATTGGAGTATGGTAATGCTTATAACACTACTTGGTTCCTCAAGGTTATACCCTGGAATTTTGATGGGGGTTGTAGGCACTTGTTTTCTTGAGACTCATTATAAGTTCTAGTTAGGGAATATTACATAAAGAGGGAAGCAAAACATACTTTCAAGGATTTGATCCCAAATGACTTTTTGGTTGTTCTCCAAAATCATACTATCCTGGAAGGGCAAAAATATAACCACTATTGATAATATAAAAATGAATATCCTGCAGATTTTAAAAGGGGAATTCAAAAAATGTTTTAAGGAAAAGACAAATCTTTGAGATAAGTATAAAATTTAATCTATTCTGGAGAGGGAAAATTGCACTTATACATAATGCATAATATACACAAATTAATACATAAATTCTAGAATAATTTTAACAAATTAGCTATATTTATAACCAAATTTTATACTTGCTCCTCTTCCTGTCTAAAAAATTCAAAATCTTTTCTGCTTTTGAGATTGTCAGGATCTTGTTTTTAAGGAAAATCTACCTTGAAATTAGTCTTTTTTTCAAACTAAAGCATCAATGTACTTTAACTTTCTGGGTCAATTGATTAATTTATATGTATTAAAGGACTTTCTATTTTATGATACATATTTATATAATGGGTCAAGAATCATAGAATTTCATGATCTCAGAAGAATCAAAACTACAAGTGATACAAAAGAAAGGGGAAAAAATTTTGCAGAGGGCTGGTCAGTGGGCTCCAGAATTTATTAAAGGCAACTTGCTTATACAAAGTGGCATAAAAGTTATCAGCAAGTACGTATGTGAACACAAAAATAAAGGAACTAGTCAAATAGCAAGAGTAAAGGGTAGCAGCTGGATAAGCTGAGTGATAAACTGATCTCCATGAATTATTAGAAAAACTAGAGGAAGGGTAGATACTGCAGAGAATTTACAGAAAGACATGAACAAGAGTGGCAAAAAATGGAAGGCTATAAATGGATTTCAGTCTGCACTGGTGAAGGGAATATTCCCACTATTGATATATTGGGGTTTGAGTTATTGAAGTCATAAAGGTCTTTTTCCAATTGTAATTGTTTTTATTAGCTTCATTTGGTAGGAGCAGCACAGTATTGTTAGAGCACTGGTTTAATGTCACAAATAACTGGCCTCAAGCCCCATGTGTGGCACTTACTAGCTTGGGAAATTTTCTATGAGCTTTTTCAGATACCTAAAAACACAGACTGGTAGAGTTCTGAGCTATTGGAGTTCCCACACCATGAATTTTTTATTATGAAACTCCAGGTCACTTCTATTACTTAATTTTATTTCTTGGTACCTATATTTCTTCAAAGTAATAAAGCTGCATTTATTGTAAAATAGGGTAGCATTCAGTCATTTCACTAAGCTAAATTGACTTACCCTTTTGTCGATTACACTATATGTTGAATTAGTGAGATTTTGCTCTATAGGTTCTGATTACATTGGACTATATCTAGAACTAAAAGAAAACTCAGAGGCCATGTAGCCTAATTTCCTCATTTAATGGATGAAGAATTAAAAGTCCAGGAAGTTGGAGTGATTGCCTAAGGTTCCACAGCAATTGATGTCAATATTATTGTTGTTTGTCCCTCATTTTCAAAGAGGACCATGACATCAGAGAGGTGATATCATGACATATAAATGAATTGGATTTAATTGAGGGGGGAATCTTTGCAGTCATCAGCCTCACTTTCTCCTCTTGAGTAATCAAAATGACTAGAGATGGCCCTAAATGAAGTGGAAGACTATGGCTTTTTAAAACTAGGATCTTTGACAAATTTCAGTTGGATTGAGGCAATGTCTAATCAGTGATTAGGGCGAAGTAAGAATTGAGACAAAGGATGGCTTTTTTTTTTTTAACCTAGTCAATATATATCTATACACCTTTATATCCCACATATCTATAGATGTATCTCACTCTAGGTTTCTGGCCAAAACAGAAACAATTCCTATTTACATTCACTCTGAGCCACCAGAATCTAAACAGTGACATATAGGGCTTGTTCTGGGACCTACTGTTGACCAACCAATGAGAGTCAGACATTTGGGTTTTTAAGGAATATAGCATTTGAATTCAGGTCCTTGGACCCCAGTCTCTCAGTGCTCTTCCCATTCCACCATAAAGATTAATGTCTTCCTACATTGTAAAGTCCTCAAAGACAAGCTATATCCTGCGTTGAAATTGAAAACATATCTAATACATGTTTTCAGCATCTGTCTGATTGTAACAACAAGGATAGCTTTCACATTACCATTTCCACAAAAATAAATTCCATTTTGTTTTAAGACTGTTCTCTGGCATAAAGGACGCCTTCTTAGGAGGCTGCAGTGTTCCCCTATTGACCTTTGCTTCTATAATAGGTGCCCACAGTGTTATATATCCCCCAGTGTAGGTAAAATTATCAACAGGTTAAGTACTTGTCCAGGTATCCAGTTTATGTCTAGAATAAGCCTAGGGCCAACCAGAAACACCCAGTAAAACAACTCCCTGAACTCATGTTCAGGTGCTGAGAACAACATGTAAAATGATGTTAGTCGATTCAATGCAAAGTTTTATTACAAACAAAAGGGAAGAAGAGAGAGGAACAGGAGGACTCAACATACAACTCAGCATAACATAACATAAAATTCAGATCAGAGTAGTTCTGGGAAGCACAGAGACCCAGGTCCATTCACCAGGAAGACAGATCCATTCACCAGCAGAAAAGTGTGTTCCTATTGGAGGGAAGAGTATGTTCCCATGTACAAATTTCTGAGAATTATGCTATGATTTTAGATGTCCTCCCTGGAATTGGCCAAATTGTATATCAGTGGTCAAGGTAAAATATTATTGTGAGGATTTACTGTCAGGGAGAAAAACAATCTAGTGGTAAACAAGATATTTTTGTGGGGTTGTATATCAGAGAGAAAAACAATCTGGTGGTTATTTGGGGACACAGCTGTACCAACCTTAGAAAAATATTTGATTTGTCATTATTTTTCCATAAGTATATTCTATCAGCTACAGCCCTTAAGGGACACTGTCATACTGGCTTCAAAAGCAACAGACCTAATCTTATAACAATGATTTCCATGCATAAATTTTATAAATTACAGCCCTTCTTAAGGGGAAACTGTTGTAGTGGTCTTAACAAGGTCTAATCTTATAACACATTTACAATATCTCTGACAAGTCAATCAATAAACATTTATGAAATACCTACTATGTGCCAGACACTCTGCTAAGCACTAATAATGCAGTCTTTTTGTAGTGACTTCTAGTCAGGAGGCACCTGCTATCTACAGAGGAAACTTATTCTATTTTTGTATAAGTTTTCATTGTTTGGAAACTTTTTTATTCAAATTTAAATCTGTTCCTTTGCCAAGTCCTCATCTCATTACTAATTCTATCCTGTAGTACCAAGGAGAGCAAATCTAGTTCTGCTTCCACAAGTGGTCCTTCAAATACTTAAAACAAGTATTTAGACCAAGCTTCTTTTTTCTTTCTCATCCAGGCCTTCTCTAGTTAAAGGGACCAAACTATTTCACTGCTGTACAAATGGCATGACTTTCTGGTCTTTCACCATGTTGATACTGATCTCTGGATGTTGCTCTTAGTGTCTTTCCTGAAATACAATATGTGAACAATATGAACATAATGCTTCTGATGTGGTCTGAACTGGACAAAGTGTACCAAAGCATTTGCTTTTCTTTCTTTTTTTCTCAGTAGTATTTTTATTTTCATAAATACATGTATAGATAGTTTTCAGCATTCATTTTTATAAGACTTTGTGTTCCAAGCTTTTTCTCCTTCCCTTTCTTACCTCCCCTCCTCAATTTGATACTGTTTAGATATGTGCAATACTTTTAAACATATTTCCATATTGGACAATGGCTTTTCTAGTTGCGTGTCTTCTTCATTGCAGGCTAAGGTTTCATTAGCTGTAAGGAACTGCCATGTCACTGTGTTGGTTCAAAAGAGCTTTCAGCTTTCCTTAGTTTTCCTTTATGGTATCAGCTCGTTCTGAGTTTTAGAACACCTGATGCTATTCTGATAGATTGTGCCACTTTTCTATATTTACTTCCTTACCTGCCTTTGCTTTCATTTACTAAGTTCGTAAATGAGTTTCCTACACATCCACAGAGATCTCATGGGGTACCAAATAGGAAGTGGCCTAGCCATTGGTTATCCTTCATCCTTATTACCTGACGAGCTGTCTCTGCAAGATGATGCTCTTTCTCTGCAATTCTTCCTTTTGAATATGCTGCAGCCTATTTATACCCACCCTGCATCTCTTCATTACCCTTTGGTTGACCTGTAACTCTAATTCTTCAGAGACTCTGGTATTCCATGATTCACAGCCATACAGCAGCATCAGAAGAATATTAATGATAAAAAGATGGGCCTTTGTTTCAGGGAGAAGCTTGGGGTTATTAAAAGCACTGCACAATTTCCCAAATGCAATCCAGCCTGCTCTCCTCCTCCTATTCAATGAACCAGTTCATTGTCCATCTGCAGTGTCTGTACAAGATACATGAATATATCTTCTTAATATACAATGCTACTCTGCCCCTCTTTTTATCTATTCTGTTCCTTTTGAATAAGGTATCCCCTGCCAGAGCATATGCCAGTCTTGGTTTCCATTCCATTACATCTCAGTGATACTTGTGAAGTCAAATTTGCTTCCATACATTGGGATCTCTAGGTTACCTTGCTTGTCACTTGTACTTTGTGCATCTATGGGTAGAAAACTGAGATCATCAGTTTTGTTGCAATCAAACATACAAAAACAATAGTAAAAATCTTATCCTCAAATTCTTACTATAGTAAGGCAAAACCGAGCAAATTAATAAACAACAACCAAGCAAAGAAAATAATTTTTTAATATTTTGAATCCCATCAACTTTCATTCCATTTCCTTTCCTTCTTTTGGAAACCATCTTCTTGATCAACTATTAGCTTTCCAAAATCATTTTTTCCTTTTGTTGTTCTTGCCTTAACAGGAAAGGAAATATTACCTTTACTCCTGTGTTTTCTATTTCTTGTCAATAACCTCAAAATCCTTGGCAATGTTCTTTAGATGAGGCCTTCTTAAACTTTTCCCACTCATTCCTTTTTGCCCAAGAAATTTTTATGTGATCCCAAATGTATATAAAGGAGGTATACAAACAAAACATTTATTGATAATAAATCATAATTTCATGACCCCACACTCAATAACACAACCCCCTAGTAGGTTGCAACTCATAGCTTAAGAAGCTTTGTTCTAGATGACAATTTTAACTTTTGACCATGTAAATCGCCAAGCATGGATAGTAGTGTATGGATTTGACAAGTCTTAGTAGTTTCTACATCATGGATGATATTGCTGACCTGGGGAAATAACAGACCTTTATATTGTTATTATTAGGGTGACAAATCACTGTCCCAGTACCCATCAATAAAGAGTTGTCAATCATCACTACTCTTTTCTTCTTCTGACTGTTATTGAAATGCCCTGTCATAGTATGACATCTGTAAGTCCATATAATCATTCCACAGAAGATAGACATGTACTTCTTCAATGGATCTAACTCCCATCTTTTTTGGGAAGATCATCACACCTATTAATTCTAGTCCTCAATAACTAAATGTGCAGCTCACACTTCATTTTCTCCTTTTTGCTATATATTATTTTTTTACAAACTGTGTTTACACACACACACACACAAACACATACACACAATTAACAAGCATTTGTTTTCTTTCTTCTACCTTTCTACCCCCACTCCCACTGGGATACACACACACACACACACACACACACACACACACACACACATATATATATACATATATATATATATGCACATTATATGAATTAAAATAAATATGAATAGTTCCATGAGACAAATTCCCATATTAGCCATACTTAAAATTTATATCTCAATTTGCATACTTACTTCATCTTTGCTATTTGGATATCAGTAACATTCTTAATCATCAGTCCTCTGTAATCATGGTTGATCAACATGTTCTTAAATCTTTTAAAATTGTTTAGAGAGTGTTATTATTGTATAAAATCTCTTGGTTCTGTTCACTTCATTCTGAATCAGTTCATATAAGACTTCTAAGTATTCTCTAAAACTGTCCCTTTCATCATTTCTTAGATTTGAGCTACATTCCTCCATATGCCAACCAACTAAAACAGATCAGCATTTCCTTATGAATGACCAAATGAATGAAAAAGCTTTTATCAAGTCCTTACTGTGCTAGACACTGTGCTAAGCACTGGACATATAAATGACAAACAAAGTAGTTCTTGCCATTATATTTAATGTACTCCTTACAGACTAATGAGTAAAATGTGTGTGTGCTTGTGTGTGTGTATACATGCTCATGCTCATTTGAAAGGGAGGGGGAAGGAAACTAGCACAATAGCTTGGTTTGAAAATGATCAAGAAATGTATGGTGACCTAAGTTTCAAGTAAGAAAAAACAAAGGTTCATTTATCAAAGCCCAAGTCTCCAGAACCAGAATCCATCTTACACAGGTAAGAGAATGAAGAAAACAGTCACAAAATAGGCAGCATCATTTGGAAATGTCATCTCAAATCCTGTTTCTTATGTTGTTATAACCTCTCTTCAATTCCCTAAAAAGAGTCCTTCATATTCCCTGTTAAAATCAGTTTTTAGTTCTTCCATTTTCTTAAAAGAAAAGTTCATAGACATACATGAATTGATACACAGTGAAGTATTCAGAACCATGAGAACATTGTGTACAATTAACAGCAATATCATACAATAAAGAACTATGAGTGATTTAGCTATTTTCATCAGTGCAATGATCCAAGACAGTTCTAAAGCAATTGTGATGAAAAATGCTATCCCTATCCAGAGGAAAAAGTAATGTTGTCAGAATACAGACTTAAAGCACATTATTTTTCTCTTTCTATTAGTATGATATTTACATATAGTAATGCATATTATATATATATATATATTTAGAAATAATTAGAGATAATTATTAGAGATAAGTTCACTAGCTTGTTAAATTCACTAGTTTGTTATAAAATTCTCTTGCATAGTCACAAAAATGCTGACTAGGGGACCTCCATCCTTTTAATTTACGCTTTACAAATAATTCAGTTCAATTCAGCAACAAATATTTGCTGAATTGAATGAAATGCTTCCCTAAAGTTCTGTAATCAAAGGATTCATCATCTAATGGCCAGTTTTCCAATGATTTGGGAAGGCTGGTCCTCAAACAATAAGCATCCTGTACTTTACCAGACCTATACTTGCACTTTTTAAAGTTTGATAAACCAGCTAGAGTTCATTGACATTGTCTTTGAGAATGAAGAATAATCCTCATGAGTCACTTGAGTAAGACTTGTATATAAAAGTTCTTCTAAAAGACCATATATTTTTAAATGTTAGATGATCCAAAGTAGGATGTATATGGTCAAGATGGGTATGGTTTCAGTTCGGATGACTCTAGCCCAGAACAGGACTAGAAAGTCTTCTGTTCTCTGATTATCTAAATTTCCCCAAACTACAGCAGAAACCTCAGTTAGATGGAAACTAGTTTGACCTTAAATGTGTTACACCAAATAGGCTATATTTACAATCTGTGTGGGCTCTTAAATGATTTTCTGCTACAGTCAAAATTATCTGATGACTAATAAGTAAAGAAATTGTAATTTTGTTGCTGTGAGGAACCTCCAAGGGCTCTGAGCTCTAGGTCAATCTAACTTAATAAATAGGTACTAGGAAGTTTCTTGGTTAAGTGACTTGTCCAAGGTCACACTGCTAATAAATTTCAAAGATTTGAAGGGGGTGTGTGTGGATTGAAGCCAGTTTTCAAGAATTCTAAATGGTCATTGTGAGCATTACATTTTGCAAGTTTTCATATACTACAATTCAAGATTTGTTTTATTGATTGTTTAGACTTTATAATACAATAATGGAAGATATTAATAATATAAATTGATTGGTTAGACTTTATAATAAAATAATGGAAGATATTAATTATATAAATTACATTTAAAAGTGTGTCTACTAAAAGTCAGTTGTTATTAGCACACATCTGATTTGAACTCAAATTTTTCTGATTCTGAGTCTAATATTCTATCTACTTTTCCAATTTTCCCTTATATTGTTTCTTGCATTAAAAGTAAAAAATCTCTGCAAGCAAGAAAAGTCACAAAGTCTTTGTGTCAACTTAGTGCCTCAGTACAAAATATACTATGAAGATAGTGAATATGATATTGTTTTCATGAGAATAAACCATTCTAGTCATCAGCTAGGTGTGCAGAGCGCTGAGTCTGGAGTCAGGAAGACTCATCTTCCCGAGTTCAACTACTGACTCAAACACTAGCTGTGAGATTCTAGGCAAGTCCCTTTTATGAGGTCAAATGATGAGGTGCAAGAATTGGAGTGGGAGATCCCCTCTGGTCAGAGGTTTGTGAATTCACAAATCCGAAATCTGTGTGGCAAAAGGGGATTTATCGGCACTGAGAAGCCAGCTTGCTAGGAAGACAGACTTCTTATTGGCAAAAGGTCCTGTTAGGGAGATAGCAAAGGTTAACGCTGAGAAGAAAATATCTTCACCAGTGGGCAAAAACGTCCTGGCAGGACAGCTTGTTAAGAAGACAGTTTCCTTGGCAAGCATAATCCTGTTTAGGATTCTGCAAAGCTGTCTGGATATGTAGCCCTAGATATCTTGGGATTTGCTTTGATCTTTGGCCCAGAGACTGGGGGTGAAGGGGGGCAACTCCTGAGAGACTGATTCTCAATTGAATGAGATTAATTAACTGGGAGTTTGAGCCACTCAGTAGGACTATCAGGCTGAGATCTCCAACTGAATGAGACCACTTAACTTAGGGAGGGCATTGTCTGGGAAAGGTATGCTTTTCCCAGGGGAGAGCTTGAGACCCCAAATCATCCTCTTTTACAGATTAAAGGGGACACAGTTTTAGGGACCCCCCTCAAAGTTTAGAGGGGACACAATTTACATTACCTTTTCCCTATTTGCTTCAGTTTCCTTAACTGTCAAATGAGCTACAGAAGGAAATGGCAAAGCACTTCAATATCTTGTTGTGCCACAGTTTCCTTTTATTATTCTGCCTCAGTTTCCCTAAATTGTTCTGCCTCAGTTTCTCAGATAAGGGGGAGTTCAGGCATCCTAGCTCCTAAGTCTTCCTAAGTTATCAGAATTTGTGGTCCTACCCCCAACCTGTCAGAACCAAATTGATGGTCCATTCCTAGAAATTCCCACTCTCACCAGTGTTTGGACTTGGAGTCATATATAAATCATTGGAATTTCACATTCGATGCTGGATTTTGAGACAAAAGTCCAATTCAGCCCTGGAGGCAGAATGGCTTCTGCTCTGCCTTCAGTCTTTCTCTCCCTCTCAGAAACCCAAATAAAATATTGAAAACTCTCTAATCTCTATCTTGCCTCAGTTTCTCCAGCATTCCAATCTCTGCCAAGGAAACCCCAAATGGGTCACAAACTGGGGACACGACTGAAAAACAACAAAAACAAAGTATTTTCATCCCTGAAACAAGTAATTACTAAGCATCTAAGCTCATAGATATATAGGCAACTGGGTCTCTACAGCCAAGCATAAGATGAAGTAGAAGAGTAAAGGATGTCATTCTCCTCATTTTAAAAAATGGAATTAAAATCCAAATGGTCTTGGAAAAAATTTCTAGAATGTTATCCTTGTATATTCAATGTTCTCTGAATCACTGCACAACAAAATAATTAGGGAATTTTTTTTAATTGAATAAAAGTATTACAATGTAGGCTTACTTTTACCACATTGTTTTTCATGATACGGAAGACTTACTAGAGGACCATCCTTGTATTCTCATAATAAATTTTGTCTCATCTTAATAAATATCTTATATATTCCTAAAAAAAAGTATATAGGCTCAATGATATGATTGAGTCAACAGGAATGACAGTACCTCATACTCTTCTCATGTGTTTTTCATCGCCTTGACTAAGTATATTTTGACAGTTTTTATTCTGTTTGAATTGGAAATTATGAGCATTTAGAATGGTGATAAATTGTTAAAATGTTGTTCAGTTTTTATAAATCAGACAGTTGTGGGCAATAGTTCATTCTGTGATAATATTTTAATCCTAGTACAGTCAACAAAGGATTTGAGCTCTCCAAGCAATTTTGGGGTTTGTATTTTTGAAATATGAGAATATGTCATCTGTCACTCTATGAAGGATAACAAATTAAGACGTCTGCCTCTCTGCAAGCCCTACAACATTGTCTTTTGTCATTTTTCCAATTCACCGGATTTGAAATGAAACTTCAGAGTTGTTTTGACTTTCTTTTCTTTTATTGGTAATTTGCTTGATGATAGTTTGCAATTCTTTTGAGAATATAAATATATCATTTAACTAATGTTCAGGGGAGGAAACAATGGCCTTTACTAGAGGAAGAGATTGTAGTATGACTTCTAAGATCAAAGATCCTTGTAGATATATTTAACCAATTCTCCAACTTCCAGACAAGAGAACACAATAAGCTTCTGCTCTTCTTAAATAAACATGGGGGAAAGGAAATGGGAATATAAAATACAAATGTTCTTTTACTAATATGTGGGAGAATCTACTATATATGGTCACCTTCTTAACCCCACTAAAGCAAAAGCAATTTAAACTCTTTAAATGGCTTTAAATGGACATCTGTTTAAGTTGTTCTCCTGTAATAATCCTTGGCATTACTCCATTTCACACTTTATCAAAAAAGCAGGTTTGGTTTTTTTTTTTTTTTTTTTTTTGCTTGTGCAGTAGCTATTGAAATTCCAGAATTAAAGTTGTTGTTATTTTATACTTTAAAAAATAGTATTTTGATTTCTTTGAAAATGCCAAAAGAAATTGAGATTCCCTAGGGCTATCATTTAAGTAGTCACATGTTCCCCTTTCTTGCTTCACCCCTGAATACAAATGATCTTTAAACAATGATTTATTTTTTTCCATTTTTAATTGAATTTTATTGATGCCGTTATTTTTATGTCACTTTCCTTCCTGAATACTTCCTTTCCCCATTCTCCATCCCCCAAAATATAAAGAGAAAAATAGTACTTTAAAGAAAAAACAAAAAAACATAGGAAACATGCCTGGCCTATGCAATATTTCAAACCTTAATCCCCCACCATGAAAAGATGGGAAGGATTTGAGTTTGCTCAAATCTTCCCCAGAGCCAAGCTTGGCTGTGGACCCAATCTTTAATGTACAGTTCTTCTATCTAGATCCAAGCATAACAAAGTAGTGAATGGTGGCCTCTTTGCCTTTGCTGTCATTATGAAGATGTAATTCTATTACAATTATTTAATCCCAAAGGCATTATTACACCTGTTCAGCAATTTTCAACTATGCACTAAAATGATGTACAACTCCACTGTGATAAATCTCAGAGTGATTCTTTTATTAAACTTTCTTTGAAAGTATCATAGCTGGAAGCTGATTAACTTAGATAAATGTTTCAGAAAAACTACATAAATAATTATACTTGAAGTCTGCCATTTCAGGAGTTGCTATTCTCTTTGCCCACAGTATACAGTCTTGAAATATAATTAAATAATGAAATAAAATACTATAACTAGACTTTTTGGCTTAAATGACCCTGGAAGCATAGAACATCGTCAGCATGGAAAGGACATTAGGGATTATCTAATCTAATATTCTCATTTTATACAGGAGGCAATTAATGCCTAAAGATGTGCAGTAAGGTCCCAACATCATAGCTGGGACCTTTGATAAAAGTTTTTGTTTTCTCATCTCTGAAATTAGGGGGTTGTACTAGAGCAGAATTTTCCAAACTATTCCACAATGAAATGGAACTTGTCATTTTAACTCCTCCTCCCTCTACCCCAGCAAACAAGGCAAAATATGAAGTGAAATAAGCTTGCAATTCAGGATGTAAAAACAATGCAAGGGAGGGTCAGGATCCAAGGCAGAGAGACACCAAGACATTGTGAGAGTGCTGCTGTGGAGACCAAATTGTAGCAAAGAGAGGGGGAGGAGAAAGAGGCCATCTGGTCCTTTCATATTGCAACTAATTATTCTTACTCACTAGGTGCTAAGCTCTTATTTTTGTGCTACTGAAGGAGTACCAGTGCTATACAGATGTAGATGTATCTAATTAAATTGCACATTTTAAAAGCATCAACTTGAACGTCTGTGCCCCCCAAATTTTGGTGCCTTGGAAAAATCCCAACTTGTCTCAACCTGGTTACAATTGTATTTCTGTAGAACCTAAATGTTCTTTCTGTAAAATACAAATAGAAGTTTCCTAAGAAAATGTTGATACCGGTTATATTTCTTCCCTTAAAACATTAAGTAAGAAATTACTGATTTTTTAAAAAAAGATTTTCATGTGACAATTGAATTAACCATTCCTGACCCCATCTGATCTCAGAGAAAGTCCATATTCATAGTTCTTCACTGTCCCTCCACAACAAATCTTTTCTAGGTCCTATCAATATATTCTGAGGCCAAATTAATTTTGGCAGTTACTGGGCTAGATGAACTCTAAGGTTACTTCAAAAGTTCCAGAATTCTATGATTCTATGATATATTCAGCTTTATACTTTTAATGGTTTAACACAAGAGAGACATATGAATTTCCTCTTACCTAATGGTATACTTCCCAGCTTTGCCTTTTATCATCCATTAAAAATGTGTCAGGTTAAAAATCATGAAAGATAAAAGAGAAAAGAAGTTTAAAAAGGGGGGGACACTGAAAACAGGCTCAAATAGTAGGAGATTTTGATAAACACAAACTCTGATTAACCTGAACTGTCTTTAAGTTCATGAAACTTCTGGATTTTACCTATTTTTTCTCTATTTCAGAAGATAACTTGGCTCATCACTTTCATCATTTCCCTTCAGATCATAGCTTCTTTATCATCTCATCCTGTGTGTACATGAGATCTCATTCTTATCCATGCCATTCCTTAAAATTTCCAAAGAATCTATCCATTGAGATCTACCCAATGAGACTGTCTCTTGTACTTTTGAAATGTTGAACAATTTAGAGAAAAGTTTGTAAAGTCCTCCGTTCTTGCTACATGACTGATTGATTCTGGCCACATGTCTTTAATAATATTTTTTGATGACACTTAGAGGGTTTGAGAGGATCTCAGGGGGAAGAAAAGGAAATAACATATAAATTTTTGCCATGACATCAAAACAACTGGATAAAAAGTGAAAAATATATTCAATCAATCCATCCTAAGTAATTGATTCACAAAATGAGTAAAATGGCTAATCGTCCATATCACATAGACTTCTCCCATCAAGAGATATGTCTCTAATCAGACTTGTTTCTCTACCTTCATAATGTGACACCAAGTGTCTTATCAGGCTACCTACATGATGCACTTTTACCTAAACAAAATAGAAGGTAGTCTGCATTGTAGCATAGAAATTTCTCCCATTCTTAAATCTCTATGGTGTTACTTGGTTTGTACTGTATCTTCACTTATTAATTCTGTTCTCAAACAAGGTATTCATGATATAGCTATGCTTCTATTTTTGAGGTTTTGACCTTTCTCATTCTTTTCTCCTGAATCATATTTTCCAGCATATGCTTTGTTGTTCTATTCTATGACAAATTTTATATTAAAGTCACTAAATATTGAATTATATATTGATTTAATTTGGCACTTAGCTCAGAATAGCTCTTATCTACAGTATAAATAAGTGCTTAATATATGTTTGTTGATGGATTGATGTAGCTCTTAGCAAAGATATTTACTAAAATGACATAGCATAAAAAGTAAGAATAGCTAAAAAAAGATTCTCTTCTATATACTCCTCTATCAATTCACAGTATGTGGGAAAAATGGGCACAAACTTGGAGTGCCATGGTAGTCAGGCACTACATAAGAATGTAACCAAGACTATTCAACATTCTAGTTTTGTTGTTGTGTCAGAGCTATATCTGGGATTATCTTGGCAGACTTAACGGAACGATTTACTATTTCCTTTTCCAGCACATTTTGATACATGAGGAAACTGTAGCTAACCCCAAGGGCACACAGCTAGGCCAAATTTGAACTGAGATCCTTCTGATTCAAGGAATGGTGCTCTATCTCTCTATCTAGTCACCTAGATGCCCTATCATTACTCAAGTACAAAGCTTCTTAAACTGTGGGTCTCTATCCCATATGGGATCCCATAACTAAATATGAGTATTGCAAATTATCAAAATAACTATGAAAAATGTTGAAGATGTTCCTTGCAGTATCAAATATTCCAAGATTTAATTCTTTATGTAAAAATAAATAATCTCATTAGTTTGCAAATTCACTTTCATCTTTAAAACATCAAAATTATATGTATATAAAAAGAATTGTTTTAAAATAAATTTCTTTATTATTTATTATCATATGTTTGATTTGTATACCTATTTTATATACCTATATACCCAGAATCACATAAAAATTTCTAGAATGAAAAGATCACAGGTAGAAAAAGTTAAGAAGCTCTGTTCTAAAACCACAAGATATAGAAATCCTTCCTTTCTGTATGCAGTTCTTGTGAAATTCCCTATTAGGAACAGCATCTTTGCTGGGAAGGTTGCTCAGCAGGGCTTCCAGGGTGTGTTGTTCTCCTTAACTCTATTTCCATGATAATTCTCACTTGAGTCCACAGTTAGCTCTTTTTCTTGCTTCTAAAAATCTGACTCCTTAAAACTGCTTCTACACTCAAGGGAGTTCCTTTCTAGTCCTTCTAGAGTATATGCCTATGCTTCCTCAGCTGTCTCAAACTCTCTCACACTGAATCTCCAATTTCTGGATACACTTTTTCTTTCTGCCAAGCACCATGGAAAATCATTGCAGATTTGGAATTTAAATCTTGGCCCCCTTTTTCTAAAGTAGGTATGCTTCCTACTACACCACAATGCTTTAATAGAAGGCCTTATTTCATAAGTTGCCAGTGAGTGTTCCTAAAGAAGGCTTGTGAGGGAGGAGACATCATTGAAAATCAACCTTGGATAAAAGATCTCTTCCCCTACTGGATCCTGGCCTGCACTCACCTGAAATGCCAGCTCTCTCCAGGGATTAGCTATTTAGAACCCCAAAGGACATCCATTTTAAGTCCATTCATACTTCCCCTTGCAATTCAGTAGAGAAAGATGCTCACCCTTCATATCAGGATCAATGGATGTTAACATCTGGCTAACATATTGACCTATCATTACTTTTATTTTCTACTCCTAGCTTTCTGAGATTACATCAGCAAGGACATAGAATAAATTCACAATTTCCTACATAAACAACCATTTAATTTAGTTAATGCGAACAAATAATTGTGTTTTGAGTCAAT